>NC_140586.1:930243316-930248316 GCF_964204655.1 Triturus cristatus
GACAGAGCTCTGTCTCTAAGCTACACATGTGAAGCATTGGTGGTTCAGTGGTAGAATTCTCGCCTGCCACGCGGGAGGCCCGGGTTCGATTCCCGGCCAATGCAAGGCTGTGTTCTTTTGACTTTGCTTTCTAAATCAAATATGGGAACTCAGTGGGGCATAAAATGGGAAACAGTGACCCCGACGTGATTTGAACACGCAACCTTCTGATCTGGAGTCAGACGCGCTACCGTTGCGCCACGAGGTCCTTGCTTTTGGAGTCACATCAGCAAATGTTGTGAGCCTTTTCATTTTTGCCCACCTCCTTATCTGCCTAGGGTTGTATTACAAGGTTTGGCTTTTTGTTTTCCATCCTATTGATGAAATTGAGTGCAGGTGCAGAGAGAACGCAAAGGATTGAAATGTTCAGGGAAAGGGTCTCACGCAGGAGCTCTAGACCAAAGGCACATTACTATGATTTATTAAAGTGCTTCATGCATGCAAAAGGAAACGTCCCTGGGTGTGCTTGAACCACCAACCTTTCGGTTAACAGTCGAACGCGCTAACCGATTGCGCCACAAAGACTAGTGACAAAAGCACATCTCCTGAGACTCAACATATATCTTTATGTGTGCGCGCCTGCCTTGAGCTTGTGTTATATAAGGCGTCTTTATCCTACGCAGCATTTGCCATTTGCTTAGTGTCTTGTCACTGTTGGGTGTTATGATGCGCAGACTACTATCTAATGGTGTTAGGGCCAGTATTACAACCAGTCCCAGTGTATGAGATACATGTATGACTTTTCTGTGGCCTTCTTAGCGTAGCTATCTGCTCCTCTGGTGGTGTTCTACCAGCCTGTCAGGCGTGTGTCTTGCCCATCCAATCTTCACTGTGGCATGTTAGACTTGTCTTCTCTGTGAGCGGAGTCTCCTTCCCAGAGCAGGTGCTTTCTCTGAACTCTTGCTTTGTAAGACTGCTGGGCAAGGCCCTCCCTAGCCCCTCACTCAGATAGATACATTTACCTGCAGAGCTCAGCTTTGGAGAAAGAGAGGGGGCAGAGAGCGCAAAGGGGAAGGCCCAAGGTGCACACCTTATTTTACATAAAAGCTCGGGCTCTTGGGAGGACAGGGACATGAGGGTTCTCAGGGAAAGCCATCACATTAGTATTGATGGCTGGGCCTTGAAACACAACAATCCCGGAATGGCCAGGCACAAAATGCCTGTGCAATAGGCCTGACCATAGGCTTCTGGAGGTCTTGCTCTCCAGAGGCCCCAGTGGTCTAAGCCCGACCAGGGCTGTGCCCGACCAGGGCTGTAGGCCGCGTTGGGAGCGCGTTAGGGACGCAGGGCGCAGAACTCTGCCCGTTTCACCCCAGCATTTCGGGGAGGACAGGGAATTTGGCAAAGACAGTGGGAAGGATTTTTAAGGAGGAGAGTTCAGTGACATGATCTGAAACACAATAGTGCTGGTGATCTGGAGGCTGCCTTCTATGAGCCACTTCTGTCGGGAGCAGCCTGCCATCATGCCCTGATAACCACAACACTAGTCCCAAGCCAGTGACCTCAGCAAATGCAAAAACATTCATACTTATAGTCTCCTGCATCTGATTCTTGCCATCATGTGAAACGTTGGCATTCCAATGTCTGTTGCACACACTTTGTTCATAGGTGTGCAATTTGAGTGCGTGCGCCTCATCACTGTCTTGGACAGAGCTCTGTCTCTAAGCTACACATGTGAAGCATTGGTGGTTCAGTGGTAGAATTCTCGCCTGCCACGCGGGAGGCCCGGGTTCGATTCCCGGCCAATGCAAGGCTGTGTTCTTTTGACTTTGCTTTCTAAATCAAATATGGGAACTCAGTGGGGCATAAAATGGGAAACAGTGACCCCGACGTGATTTGAACACGCAACCTTCTGATCTGGAGTCAGACGCGCTACCGTTGCGCCACGAGGTCCTTGCTTTTGGAGTCACATCAGCAAATGTTGTGAGCCTTTTCATTTTTGCCCACCTCCTTATATGCCTAGGGTTGTATTACAAGGTTCGGCTTTTTGTTTTCCATCCTATTGATGAAATTGAGTGCAGGTGCAGAGAGAACGCAGAGGATTGAAATGTTCAGGGAAAGGGTCTCACGCAGGAGCTCTAGACCAAAGGCACATTACTATGATTTATTAAAGTGCTTCATGCATGCAAAAGGAAACGTCACTGGGTGGGCTTGAACCACCAACCTTTCGGTTAACAGCCGAACGCGCTAACCGATTGCGCCAAAGAGACTAGAGACAAAAGCACATCTCCTGAGACTCAACATATATCTTTATGTGTGCGCGCCTGCCTTGAGCTTGTGTTATATAAGGCGTCTTTATCCTACGCAGCATTTGCCATTTGCTTAGTGTCTTGTCACTGTTGGGTGTTATGATGCGCAGACTACTGTCTAATGGTGTTAGGGCCAGTATTACAACCAGTCCCAGTGTATGAGATACATGTATGACTTTTCTGTGGCCTTCTTAGCGTAGCTATCTGCTCCTCTGGTGGTGTTCTACCAGCCTGTCAGGCGTGTGTCTTGCCCATCCAATCTTCACTGTGGCATGTTAGACTTGTCTTCTCTGTGAGCGGAGTCTCCTTCCCAGAGCAGGTGCTTTCTCTGAACTCTTGCTTTGTAAGACTGCTGGGCAAGACCCTCCCTAGCCCCTCACTCAGATAGATACATTTACCTGCAGAGCTCAGCTTTGGAGAAAGAGAGGGGGCAGAGAGCGCAAAGGGGAAGGCCCAAGGTGCACACCTTATTTTACATAAAAGCTCGGGCTCTTGGGAGGACAGGGACATGAGGGTTCTCAGGGAAAGCCATCACATTAGTATTGATGGCTGGGCCTTGAAACACAACAATCCCGGAATGGCCAGGCACAAAATGCCTGTGCAATAGGCCTGACCATAGGCTTCTGGAGGTCTTGCTCTCCAGAGGCCCCAGTGGTCTAAGCCCGACCAGGGCTGTGCCCGACTAGGGCTGTAGGCCGCGTTGGGAGCGCGTTAGGGACGCAGGGCGCAGAACTCTGCCCGTTTCACCCCAGCATTTCGGGGAGGACAGGGAATTTGGCAAAGACAGTGGGAAGGATTTTTAAGGAGGAGAGTTCAGTGACATGATCTGAAACACAATAGTGCTGGTGATCTGGAGGCTGCCTTCTATGAGCCACTTCTGTCGGGAGCAGCCTGCCATCATGCCCTGATAACCACAACACTAGTCCCAAGCCAGTGACCTCAGCAAATGCAAAAACATTCATACTTATAGTCTCCTGCATCTGATTCTTGCCATCATGTGAAACGTTGGCATTCCAATGTCTGTTGCACACACTTTGTTCATAGGTGTGCAATTTGAGTGCGTGCGCCTCATCACTGTCTTGGACAGAGCTCTGTCTCTAAGCTACACATGTGAAGCATTGGTGGTTCAGTGGTAGAATTCTCGCCTGCCACGCGGGAGGCCTGGGTTCGATTCCCGGCCAATGCAAGGCTGTGTTCTTTTGACTTTGCTTTCTAAATCAAATATGGGAACTCAGTGGGGCATAAAATGGGAAACAGTGACCCCGACGTGATTTGAACACGCAACCTTCTGATCTGGAGTCAGACGCGCTACCGTTGCGCCACGAGGTCCTTGCTTTTGGAGTCACATCAGCAAATGTTGTGAGCCTTTTCATTTTTGCCCACCTCCTTATATGCCTAGGGTTGTATTACAAGGTTTGGCTTTTTGTTTTCCATCCTATTGATGAAATTGAGTGCAGGTGCAGAGAGAACGCAGAGGATTGAAATGTTCAGGGAAAGGGTCTCACGCAGGAGCTCTAGACCAAAGGCACATTACTATGATTTATTAAAGTGCTTCATGCATGCAAAAGGAAACGTCCCTGGGTGGGCTTGAACCACCAACCTTTCGGTTAACAGCCGAACACGCTAACCGATTGCGCCACAGAGACTAGTGACAAAAGCACATCTCCTGAGACTCAACATATATCTTTATGTGTGCGCGCCTGCCTTGAGCTTGTGTTATATAAGGCGTCTTTATCCTACGCAGCATTTGCCATTTGCTTAGTGTCTTGTCACTGTTGGGTGTTATGATGCGCAGACTACTATCTAATGGTGTTAGGGCCAGTATTACAACCAGTCCCAGTGTATGAGATACATGTATGACTTTTCTGTGGCCTTCTTAGCGTAGCTATCTGCTCCTCTGGTGGTGTTCTACCAGCCTGTCAGGCGTGTGTCTTGCCCATCCAATCTTCACTGTGGCATGTTAGACTTGTCTTCTCTGTGAGCGGAGTCTCCTTCCCAGAGCAGGTGCTTTCTCTGAACTCTTGCTTTGTAAGACTGCTGGGCAAGGCCCTCCCTAGCCCCTCACTCAGATAGATACATTTACCTGCAGAGCTCAGCTTTGGAGAAAGAGAGGGGGCAGAGAGCGCAAAGGGGAAGGCCCAAGGTGCACACCTTATTTTACATAAAAGCTCGGGCTCTTGGGAGGACAGGGACATGAGGGTTCTCAGGGAAAGCCATCACATTAGTATTGATGGCTGGGCCTTGAAACACAACAATCCCGGAATGGCCAGGCACAAAATGCCTGTGCAATAGGCCTGACCATAGGCTTCTGGAGGTCTTGCTCTCCAGAGGCCCCAGTGGTCTAAGCCCGACCAGGGCTGTGCCCGACCAGGGCTGTAGGCCGCGTTGGGAGCGCGTTAGGGACGCAGGGCGCAGAACTCTGCCCGTTTCACCCCAGCATTTCGGGGAGAACAGGGAATTTGGCAAAGACAGTGGGAAGGATTTTTAAGGAGGAGAGTTCAGTGACATGATCTGAAACACAATAGTGCTGGTGATCTGGAGGCTGCCTTCTATGAGCCCCTTCTGTCGGGAGCAGCCTGCCATCATGCCCTGATAACCACAACACTAGTCCCAAGCCAGTGACCTCAGCAAATGCAAAAACATTCATACTTATAGTCTCCTGCATCTGATTCTTGCCATCATGTGAAACGTTGGCATTCCAATGTCTGTTGC
>NC_140586.1:930258316-930265816 GCF_964204655.1 Triturus cristatus
GCCACTTCTGTCGGGAGCAGCCTGCCATCATGCCCTGATAAGCACAACACTAGTCCCAAGCCAGTGACCTCAGCAAATGCAAAAACATTCATACTTATAGTCTCCTGCATCTGATTCTTGCCATCATGTGAAACGTTGGCATTCCAATGTCTGTTGCACACACTTTGTTCATAGGTGTGCAATTTGAGTGCGTGCGCCTCATCACTGTCTTGGACAGAGCTCTGTCTCTAAGCTACACATGTGAAGCATTGGTGGTTCAGTGGTAGAATTCTCGCCTGCCACGCGGGAGGCCCGGGTTCGATTCCCGGCCAATGCAAGGCTGTGTTCTTTTGACTTTGCTTTCTAAATCAAATATGGGAACTCAGTGGGGCATAAAATGGGAAACAGTGACCCCGACGTGATTTGAACACGCAACCTTCTGATCTGGAGTCAGACGCGCTACCGTTGCGCCACGAGGTCCTTGCTTTTGGAGTCACATCAGCAAATGTTGTGAGCCTTTTCATTTTTGCCCACCTCCTTATATGCCTAGGGTTGTATTACAAGGTTTGGCTTTTTGTTTTCCATCCTATTGATGAAATTGAGTGCAGGTGCAGAGAGAACGCAGAGGATTGAAATGTTCAGGGAAAGGGTCTCACGCAGGAGCTCTAGACCAAAGGCACATTACTATGATTTATTAAAGTGCTTCATGCATGCAAAAGGAAACGTCCCTGGGTGGGCTTGAACCACCAACCTTTCGGTTAACAGCCGAACACGCTAACCTATTGCGCCACAGAGACTAGTGACAAAAGCACATCTCCTGAGACTCAACATATATCTTTATGTGTGCGCGCCTGCCTTGAGCTTGTGTTATATAAGGCGTCTTTATCCTACGCAGCATTTGCCATTTGCTTAGTGTCTTGTCACTGTTGGGTGTTATGATGCGCAGACTACTATCTAATGGTGTTAGGGCCAGTATTACAACCAGTCCCAGTGTATGAGATACATGTATGACTTTTCTGTGGCCTTCTTAGCGTAGCTATCTGCTCCTCTGGTGGTGTTCTACCAGCCTGTCAGGCGTGTGTCTTGCCCATCCAATCTTCACTGTGGCATGTTAGACTTGTCTTCTCTGTGAGCGGAGTCTCCTTCCCAGAGCAGGTGCTTTCTCTGAACTCTTGCTTTGTAAGACTGCTGGGCAAGGCCCTCCCTAGCCCCTCACTCAGATAGATACATTTACCTGCAGAGCTCAGCTTTGGAGAAAGAGAGGGGGCAGAGAGCGCAAAGGGGAAGGCCCAAGGTGCACACCTTATTTTACATAAAAGCTCGGGCTCTTGGGAGGACAGGGACATGAGGGTTCTCAGGGAAAGCCATCACATTAGTATTGATGGCTGGGCCTTGAAACACAACAATCCCGGAATGGCCAGGCACAAAATGCCTGTGCAATAGGCCTGACCATAGGCTTCTGGAGGTCTTGCTCTCCAGAGGCCCCAGTGGTCTAAGCCCGACCAGGGCTGTGCCCGACCAGGGCTGTAGGCCGCGTTGGGAGCGCGTTGGGAGCGCGTTGGGAGCGCGTTAGGGACGCATAAAGGGACGCAGGGCGCAGAACTCTGCCCGTTTCACCCCAGCATTTCGGGGAGGACAGGGAATTTGGCAAAGACAGTGGGAAGGATTTTTAAGGAGGAGAGTTCAGTGACATGATCTGAAACACAATAGTGCTGGTGATCTGGAGGCTGCCTTCTATGAGCCACTTCTGTCGGGAGCAGCCTGCCATCATGCCCTGATAAGCACAACACTAGTCCCAAGCCAGTGACCTCAGCAAATGCAAAAACATTCATACTTATAGTCTCCTGCATCTGATTCTTGCCATCATGTGAAACGTTGGCATTCCAATGTCTGTTGCACACACTTTGTTCATAGGTGTGCAATTTGAGTGCGTGCGCCTCATCACTGTCTTGGACAGAGCTCTGTCTCTAAGCTACACATGTGAAGCATTGGTGGTTCAGTGGTAGAATTCTCGCCTGCCACGCGGGAGGCCCGGGTTCGATTCCCGGCCAATGCAAGGCTGTGTTCTTTTGACTTTGCTTTCTAAATCAAATATGGGAACTCAGTGGGGCATAAAATGGGAAACAGTGACCCCGACGTGATTTGAACACGCAACCTTCTGATCTGGAGTCAGACGCGCTACCGTTGCGCCACGAGGTCCTTGCATTTGGAGTCACATCAGCAAATGTTGTGAGCCTTTTCATTTTTGCCCACCTCCTTATCTGCCTAGGGTTGTATTACAAGGTTTGGCTTTTTGTTTTCCATCCTATTGATGAAATTGAGTGCAGGTGCAGAGAGAACGCAGAGGATTGAAATGTTCAGGGAAAGGGTCTCACGCAGGAGCTCTAGACCAAAGGCACATTACTATGATTTATTAAAGTGCTTCATGCATGCAAAAGGAAACGTCCCTGGGTGTGCTTGAACCACCAACCTTTCGGTTAACAGTCGAACGCGCTAACCGATTGCGCCACAAAGACTAGTGACAAAAGCACATCTCCTGAGACTCAACATATATCTTTATGTGTGCGCGCCTGCCTTGAGCTTGTGTTATATAAGGCGTCTTTATCCTACGCAGCATTTGCCATTTGCTTAGTGTCTTGTCACTGTTGGGTGTTATGATGCGCAGACTACTATCTAATGGTGTTAGGGCCAGTATTACAACCAGTCCCAGTGTATGAGATACATGTATGACTTTTCTGTGGCCTTCTTAGCGTAGCTATCTGCTCCTCTGGTGGTGTTCTACCAGCCTGTCAGGCGTGTGTCTTGCCCATCCAATCTTCACTGTGGCATGTTAGACTTGTCTTCTCTGTGAGCGGAGTCTCCTTCCCAGAGCAGGTGCTTTCTCTGAACTCTTGCTTTGTAAGACTGCTGGGCAAGGCCCTCCCTAGCCCCTCACTCAGATAGATACATTTACCTGCAGAGCTCAGCTTTGGAGAAAGAGAGGGGGCAGAGAGCGCAAAGGGGAAGGCCCAAGGTGCACACCTTATTTTACATAAAAGCTCGGGCTCTTGGGAGGACAGGGACATGAGGGTTCTCAGGGAAAGCCATCACATTAGTATTGATGGCTGGGCCTTGAAACACAACAATCCCGGAATGGCCAGGCACAAAATGCCTGTGCAATAGGCCTGACCATAGGCTTCTGGAGGTCTTGCTCTCCAGAGGCCCCAGTGGTCTAAGCCCGACCAGGGCTGTGCCCGACCAGGGCTGTAGGCCGCGTTGGGAGCGCGTTGGGAGCGCGTTAGGGACGCATAAAGGGACGCAGGGCGCAGAACTCTGCCCGTTTCACCCCAGCATTTCGGGGAGGACAGGGAATTTGGCAAAGACAGTGGGAAGGATTTTTAAGGAGGAGAGTTCAGTGACATGATCTGAAACACAATAGTGCTGGTGATCTGGAGGCTGCCTTCTATGAGCCACTTCTGTCGGGAGCAGCCTGCCATCATGCCCTGATAACCACAACACTAGTCCCAAGCCAGTGACCTCAGCAAATGCAAAAACATTCATACTTATAGTCTCCTGCATCTGATTCTTGCCATCATGTGAAACGTTGGCATTCCAATGTCTGTTGCACACACTTTGTTCATAGGTGTGCAATTTGAGTGCTTGCGCCTCATCACTGTCTTGGACAGAGCTCTGTCTCTAAGCTACACATGTGAAGCATTGGTGGTTCAGTGGTAGAATTCTCGCCTGCCACGCGGGAGGCCCGGGTTCGATTCCCGGCCAATGCAAAGCTGTGTTCTTTTGACTTTGCTTTCTAAATCAAATATGGGAACTCAGTGGGGCATAAAATGGGAAACAGTGACCCCGACGTGATTTTAACACGCAACCTTCTGATCTGGAGTCAGACGCACTACCGTTGCGCCACGAGGTCCTTGCTTTTGGAGTCACATCAGCAAATGTTGTGAGCCTTTTCATTTTTGCCCACCTCCTTATCTGCCTAGGGTTGTATTACAAGGTTTGGCTTTTTGTTTTCCATCCTATTGATGAAATTGAGTGCAGGTGCAGAGAGAACGCAGAGGATTGAAATGTTCAGGGAAAGGGTCTCACGCAGGAGCTCTAGACCAAAGGCACATTACTATGATTTATTAAAGTGCTTCATGCATGCAAAAGGAAACGTCCCTGGGTGTGCTTGAACCACCAACCTTTCGGTTAACAGTCGAACGCGCTAACCGATTGCGCCACAAAGACTAGTGACAAAAGCACATCTCCTGAGACTCAACATATATCTTTATGTGTGCGCGCCTGCCTTGAGCTTGTGTTATATAAGGCGTCTTTATCCTACGCAGCATTTGCCATTTGCTTAGTGTCTTGTCACTGTTGGGTGTTATGATGCGCAGACTACTATCTAATGGTGTTAGGGCCAGTATTACAACCAGTCCCAGTGTATGAGATACATGTATGACTTTTCTGTGGCCTTCTTAGCGTAGCTATCTGCTCCTCTGGTGGTGTTCTACCAGCCTGTCAGGCGTGTGTCTTGCCCATCCAATCTTCACTGTGGCATGTTAGACTTGTCTTCTCTGTGAGCGGAGTCTCCTTCCCAGAGCAGGTGCTTTCTCTGAACTCTTGCTTTGTAAGACTGCTGGGCAAGGCCCTCCCTAGCCCCTCACTCAGATAGATACATTTACCTGCAGAGCTCAGCTTTGGAGAAAGAGAGGGGGCAGAGAGCGCAAAGGGGAAGGCCCAAGGTGCACACCTTATTTTACATAAAAGCTCGGGCTCTTGGGAGGACAGGGACATGAGGGTTCTCAGGGAAAGCCATCACATTAGTATTGATGGCTGGGCCTTGAAACACAACAATCCCGGAATGGCCAGGCACAAAATGCCTGTGCAATAGGCCTGACCATAGGCTTCTGGAGGTCTTGCTCTCCAGAGGCCCCAGTGGTCTAAGCCCGACCAGGGCTGTGCCCGACCAGGGCTGTAGGCCGCGTTGGGAGCGCGTTAGGGACGCAGGGCGCAGAACTCTGCCCGTTTCACCCCAGCATTTCGGGGAGGACAGGGAATTTGGCAAAGACAGTGGGAAGGATTTTTAAGGAGGAGAGTTCAGTGACATGATCTGAAACACAATAGTGCTGGTGATCTGGAGGCTGCCTTCTATGAGCCACTTCTGTCGGGAGCAGCCTGCCATCATGCCCTGATAACCACAACACTAGTCCCAAGCCAGTGACCTCAGCAAATGCAAAAACATTCATACTTATAGTCTCCTGCATCTGATTCTTGCCATCATGTGAAACGTTGGCATTCCAATGTCTGTTGCACACACTTTGTTCATAGGTGTGCAATTTGAGTGCGTGCGCCTCATCACTGTCTTGGACAGAGCTCTGTCTCTAAGCTACACATGTGAAGCATTGGTGGTTCAGTGGTAGAATTCTCGCCTGCCACGCGGGAGGCCCGGGTTCGATTCCCGGCCAATGCAAGGCTGTGTTCTTTTGACTTTGCTTTCTAAATCAAATATGGGAACTCAGTGGGGCATAAAATGGGAAACAGTGACCCCGACGTGATTTGAACACGCAACCTTCTGATCTGGAGTCAGACGCGCTACCGTTGCGCCACGAGGTCCTTGCTTTTGGAGTCACATCAGCAAATGTTGTGAGCCTTTTCATTTTTGCCCACCTCCTTATCTGCCTAGGGTTGTATTACAAGGTTTGGCTTTTTGTTTTCCATCCTATTGATGAAATTGAGTGCAGGTGCAGAGAGAACGCAGAGGATTGAAATGTTCAGGGAAAGGGTCTCACGCAGGAGCTCTAGACCAAAGGCACATTACTATGATTTATTAAAGTGCTTCATGCATGCAAAAGGAAACGTCCCTGGGTGTGCTTGAACCACCAACCTTTCGGTTAACAGTCGAACGCGCTAACCGATTGCGCCACAAAGACTAGTGACAAAAGCACATCTCCTGAGACTCAACATATATCTTTATGTGTGCGCGCCTGCCTTGAGCTTGTGTTATATAAGGCGTCTTTATCCTACGCAGCATTTGCCATTTGCTTAGTGTCTTGTCACTGTTGGGTGTTATGATGCGCAGACTACTATCTAATGGTGTTAGGGCCAGTATTACAACCAGTCCCAGTGTATGAGATACATGTATGACTTTTCTGTGGCCTTCTTAGCGTAGCTATCTGCTCCTCTGGTGGTGTTCTACCAGCCTGTCAGGCGTGTGTCTTGCCCATCCAATCTTCACTGTGGCATGTTAGACTTGTCTTCTCTGTGAGCGGAGTCTCCTTCCCAGAGCAGGTGCTTTCTCTGAACTCTTGCTTTGTAAGACTGCTGGGCAAGGCCCTCCCTAGCCCCTCACTCAGATAGATACATTTACCTGCAGAGCTCAGCTTTGGAGAAAGAGAGGGGGCAGAGAGCGCAAAGGGGAAGGCCCAAGGTGCACACCTTATTTTACATAAAAGCTCGGGCTCTTGGGAGGACAGGGACATGAGGGTTCTCAGGGAAAGCCATCACATTAGTATTGATGGCTGGGCCTTGAAACACAACAATCCCGGAATGGCCAGGCACAAAATGCCTGTGCAATAGGCCTGACCATAGGCTTCTGGAGGTCTTGCTCTCCAGAGGCCCCAGTGGTCTAAGCCCGACCAGGGCTGTGCCCGACCAGGGCTGTAGGCCGCGTTGGGAGCGCGTTGGGAGCGCGTTAGGGACGCATAAAGGGACGCAGGGCGCAGAACTCTGCCCGTTTCACCCCAGCATTTCGGGGAGGACAGGGAATTTGGCAAAGACAGTGGGAAGGATTTTTAAGGAGGAGAGTTCAGTGACATGATCTGAAACACAATAGTGCTGGTGATCTGGAGGCTGCCTTCTATGAGCCACTTCTGTCGGGAGCAGCCTGCCATCATGCCCTGATAACCACAACACTAGTCCCAAGCCAGTGACCTCAGCAAATGCAAAAACATTCATACTTATAGTCTCCTGCATCTGATTCTTGCCATCATGTGAAACGTTGGCATTCCAATGTCTGTTGCACACACTTTGTTCATAGGTGTGCAATTTGAGTGCGTGCGCCTCATCACTGTCTTGGACAGAGCTCTGTCTCTAAGCTACACATGTGAAGCATTGGTGGTTCAGTGGTAGAATTCTCGCCTGCCACGCGGGAGGCCCGGGTTCGATTCCCGGCCAATGCAAGGCTGTGTTCTTTTGACTTTGCTTTCTAAATCAAATATGGGAACTCAGTGGGGCATAAAATGGGAAACAGTGACCCCGACGTGATTTGAACACGCAACCTTCTGATCTGGAGTCAGACGCGCTACCGTTGCGCCACGAGGTCCTTGCTTTTGGAGTCACATCAGCAAATGTTGTGAGCCTTTTCATTTTTGCCCACCTCCTTATATGCCTAGGGTTGTATTACAAGGTTCGGCTTTTTGTTTTCCATCCTATTGATGAAATTGAGTGCAGGTGCAGAGAGAACGCAGAGGATTGAAATGTTCAGGGAAAGGGTCTCACGCAGGAGCTCTAGACCAAAGGCACATTACTATGATTTATTAAAGT
>NC_140586.1:930270816-930275816 GCF_964204655.1 Triturus cristatus
AATGTTCAGGGAAAGGGTCTCACGCAGGAGCTCTAGACCAAAGGCACATTACTATGATTTATTAAAGTGCTTCATGCATGCAAAAGGAAACGTCCCTGGGTGTGCTTGAACCACCAACCTTTCGGTTAACAGTCGAACGCGCTAACCGATTGCGCCACAAAGACTAGTGACAAAAGCACATCTCCTGAGACTCAACATATATCTTTATGTGTGCGCGCCTGCCTTGAGCTTGTGTTATATAAGGCGTCTTTATCCTACGCAGCATTTGCCATTTGCTTAGTGTCTTGTCACTGTTGGGTGTTATGATGCGCAGACTACTATCTAATGGTGTTAGGGCCAGTATTACAACCAGTCCCAGTGTATGAGATACATGTATGACTTTTCTGTGGCCTTCTTAGCGTAGCTATCTGCTCCTCTGGTGGTGTTCTACCAGCCTGTCAGGCGTGTGTCTTGCCCATCCAATCTTCACTGTGGCATGTTAGACTTGTCTTCTCTGTGAGCGGAGTCTCCTTCCCAGAGCAGGTGCTTTCTCTGAACTCTTGCTTTGTAAGACTGCTGGGCAAGGCCCTCCCTAGCCCCTCACTCAGATAGATACATTTACCTGCAGAGCTCAGCTTTGGAGAAAGAGAGGGGGCAGAGAGCGCAAAGGGGAAGGCCCAAGGTGCACACCTTATTTTACATAAAAGCTCGGGCTCTTGGGAGGACAGGGACATGAGGGTTCTCAGGGAAAGCCATCACATTAGTATTGATGGCTGGGCCTTGAAACACAACAATCCCGGAATGGCCAGGCACAAAATGCCTGTGCAATAGGCCTGACCATAGGCTTCTGGAGGTCTTGCTCTCCAGAGGCCCCAGTGGTCTAAGCCCGACCAGGGCTGTGCCCGACCAGGGCTGTAGGCCGCGTTGGGAGCGCGTTAGGGACGCAGGGCGCAGAACTCTGCCCGTTTCACCCCAGCATTTCGGGGAGGACAGGGAATTTGGCAAAGACAGTGGGAAGGATTTTTAAGGAGGAGAGTTCAGTGACATGATCTGAAACACAATAGTGCTGGTGATCTGGAGGCTGCCTTCTATGAGCCACTTCTGTCGGGAGCAGCCTGCCATCATGCCCTGATAACCACAACACTAGTCCCAAGCCAGTGACCTCAGCAAATGCAAAAACATTCATACTTATAGTCTCCTGCATCTGATTCTTGCCATCATGTGAAACGTTGGCATTCCAATGTCAGTTGCACACACTTTGTTCATAGGTGTGCAATTTGAGTGCGTGCGCCTCATCACTGTCTTGGACAGAGCTCTGTCTCTAAGCTACACATGTGAAGCATTGGTGGTTCAGTGATAGAATTCTCGCCTGCCACGTGGGAGGCCCGGGTTCGATTCCCGGCCAATGCAAGGCTGTGTTCTTTTGACTTTGCTTTCTAAATCAAATATGGGAACTCAGTGGGGCATAAAATGGGAAACAGTGACCCCGACGTGATTTGAACACGCAACCTTCTGATCTGGAGTCAGACGCGCTACCGTTGCGCCACGAGGTCCTTGCTTTTGGAGTCACATCAGCAAATGTTGTGAGCCTTTTCATTTTTGCCCACCTCCTTATATGCCTAGGGTTGTATTACAAGGTTTGGCTTTTTGTTTTCCATCCTATTGATGAAATTGAGTGCAGGTGCAGAGAGAACGCAGAGGATTGAAATGTTCAGGGAAAGGGTCTCACGCAGGAGCTCTAGACCAAAGGCACATTACTATGATTTATTAAAGTGCTTCATGCATGCAAAAGGAAACGTCCCTGGGTGGGCTTGAACCACCAACCTTTCGGTTAACAGCCGAACACGCTAACCGATTGCGCCACAGAGACTAGTGACAAAAGCACATCTCCTGAGACTCAACATATATCTTTATGTGTGCGCGCCTGCCTTGAGCTTGTGTTATATAAGGCGTCTTTATCCTACGCAGCATTTGCCATTTGCTTAGTGTCTTGTCACTGTTGGGTGTTATGATGCGCAGACTACTATCTAATGGTGTTAGGGCCAGTATTACAACCAGTCCCAGTGTATGAGATACATGTATGACTTTTCTGTGGCCTTCTTAGCGTAGCTATCTGCTCCTCTGGTGGTGTTCTACCAGCCTGTCAGGCGTGTGTCTTGCCCATCCAATCTTCACTGTGGCATGTTAGACTTGTCTTCTCTGTGAGCGGAGTCTCCTTCCCAGAGCAGGTGCTTTCTCTGAACTCTTGCTTTGTAAGACTGCTGGGCAAGGCCCTCCCTAGCCCCTCACTCAGATAGATACATTTACCTGCAGAGCTCAGCTTTGGAGAAAGAGAGGGGGCAGAGAGCGCAAAGGGGAAGGCCCAAGGTGCACACCTTATTTTACATAAAAGCTCGGGCTCTTGGGAGGACAGGGACATGAGGGTTCTCAGGGAAAGCCATCACATTAGTATTGATGGCTGGGCCTTGAAACACAACAATCCCGGAATGGCCAGGCACAAAATGCCTGTGCAATAGGCCTGACCATAGGCTTCTGGAGGTCTTGCTCTCCAGAGGCCCCAGTGGTCTAAGCCCGACCAGGGCTGTGCCCGACCAGGGCTGTAGGCCGCGTTGGGAGCGCGTTAGGGACGCAGGGCGCAGAACTCTGCCCGTTTCACCCCAGCATTTCGGGGAGAACAGGGAATTTGGCAAAGACAGTGGGAAGGATTTTTAAGGAGGAGAGTTCAGTGACATGATCTGAAACACAATAGTGCTGGTGATCTGGAGGCTGCCTTCTATGAGCCCCTTCTGTCGGGAGCAGCCTGCCATCATGCCCTGATAACCACAACACTAGTCCCAAGCCAGTGACCTCAGCAAATGCAAAAACATTCATACTTATAGTCTCCTGCATCTGATTCTTGCCATCATGTGAAACGTTGGCATTCCAATGTCTGTTGCACACACTTTGTTCATAGGTGTGCAATTTGAGTGCGTGCGCCTCATCACTGTCTTGGACAGAGCTCTGTCTCTAAGCTACACATGTGAAGCATTGGTGGTTCAGTGGTAGAATTCTCGCCTGCCGCGCGGGAGGCCCGGGTTCGATTCCCGGCCAATGCAAGGCTGTGTTCTTTTGACTTTGCTTTCTAAATCAAATATGGGAACTCAGTGGGGCATAAAATGGGAAACAGTGACCCCGATGTGATTTGAACACGCAACCTTCTGATCTGGAGTCAGACGCGCTACCGTTGCGCCACGAGGTCCTTGCATTTGGAGTCACATCAGCAAATGTTGTGAGCCTTTTCATTTTTGCCCACCTCCTTATATGCCTAGGGTTGTATTACAAGGTTTGGCTTTTTGTTTTCCATCCTATTGATGAAATTGAGTGCAGGTGCAGAGAGAAAGCAGAGGATTGAAATGTTCAGGGAAAGGGTCTCACGCAGGAGCTCTAGACCAAAGGCACATTACTATGATTTATTAAAGTGCTTCATGCATGCAAAAGGAAACGTCCCTGGGTGGGCTTGAACCACCAACCTTTCGGTTAACAGCCGAACGCGCTAACCGATTGCGCCAAAGAGACTAGAGACAAAAGCACATCTCCTGAGACTCAACATATATCTTTATGTGTGCGCGCCTGCCTTGAGCTTGTGTTATATAAGGCATCTTTATCCTACGCAGCATTTGCCATTTGCTTAGTGTCTTGTCACTGTTGGGTGTTATGATGCGCAGACTACTGTCTAATGGTGTTAGGGCCAGTATTACAACCAGTCCCAGTGTATGAGATACATGTATGACTTTTCTGTGGCCTTCTTAGCGTAGCTATCTGCTCCTCTGGTGGTGTTCTACCAGCCTGTCAGGCGTGTGTCTTGCCCATCCAATCTTCACTGTGGCATGTTAGACTTGTCTTCTCTGTGAGCGGAGTCTCCTTCCCAGAGCAGGTGCTTTCTCTGAACTCTTGCTTTGTAAGACTGCTGGGCAAGGCCCTCCCTAGCCCCTCACTCAGATAGATACATTTACCTGCAGAGCTCAGCTTTGGAGAAAGAGAGGAGGCAGAGAGCGCAAAGGGGAAGGCCCAAGGTGCACACCTTATTTTACATAAAAGCTCGGGCTCTTGGGAGGACAGGGACATGAGGGTTCTCAGGGAAAGCCATCACATTAGTATTGATGGCTGGGCCTTGAAACACAACAATCCCGGAATGGCCAGGCACAAAATGCCTGTGCAATAGGCCTGACCATAGGCTTCTGGAGGTCTTGCTCTCCAGAGGCCCCAGTGGTCTAAGCCCGACCAGGGCTGTGCCCGACCAGGGCTGTAGGCTGCGTTGGGAGCGCGTTGGGAGCGCGTTAGGGACGCATAAAGGGACGCAGGGCGCAGAACTCTGCCCGTTTCACCCCAGCATTTCGGGGAGGACAGGGAATTTGGCAAAGACAGTGGGAAGGATTTTTAAGGAGGAGAGTTCAGTGACATGATCTGAAACACAATAGTGCTGGTGATCTGGAGGCTGCCTTCTATGAGCCACTTCTGTCGGGAGCAGCCTGCCATCATGCCCTGATAAGCACAACACTAGTCCCAAGCCAGTGACCTCAGCAAATGCAAAAACATTCATACTTATAGTCTCCTGCATCTGATTCTTGCCATCATGTGAAACGTTGGCATTCCAATGTCTGTTGCACACACTTTGTTCATAGGTGTGCAATTTGAGTGCGTGCGCCTCATCACTGTCTTGGACAGAGCTCTGTCTCTAAGCTACACATGTGAAGCATTGGTGGTTCAGTGGTAGAATTCTCGCCTGCCACGCGGGAGGCCCGGGTTCGATTCCCGGCCAATGCAAGGCTGTGTTCTTTTGACTTTGCTTTCTAAATCAAATATGGGAACTCAGTGGGGCATAAAATGGGAAACAGTGACCCCGACGTGATTTGAACACGCAACCTTCTGATCTGGAGTCAGACGCGCTACCGTTGCGCCACGAGGTCCTTGCTTTTGGAGTCACATCAGCAAATGTTGTGAGCCTTTTCATTTTTGCCCACCTCCTTATCTGCCTAGGGTTG
>NC_140586.1:930283316-930290816 GCF_964204655.1 Triturus cristatus
GAGCGCAAAGGGGAAGGCCCAAGGTGCACACCTTATTTTACATAAAAGCTCGGGCTCTTGGGAGGACAGGGACATGAGGGTTCTCAGGGAAAGCCATCACATTAGTATTGATGGCTGGGCCTTGAAACACAACAATCCCGGAATGGCCAGGCACAAAATGCCTGTGCAATAGGCCTGACCATAGGCTTCTGGAGGTCTTGCTCTCCAGAGGCCCCAGTGGTCTAAGCCCGACCAGGGCTGTAGGCCGCGTTGGGAGCGCGTTAGGGACGCAGGGTGCAGAACTCTGCCCGTTTCACCCCAGCATTTCGGGGAGGACAGGGAATTTGGCAAAGACAGTGGGAAGGATTTTTAAGGAGGAGAGTTCAGTGACATGATCTGAAACACAATAGTGCTGGTGATCTGGAGGCTGCCTTCTATGAGCCACTTCTGTCGGGAGCAGCCTGCCATCATGCCCTGATAACCACAACACTAGTCCCAAGCCAGTGACCTCAGCAAATGCAAAAACATTCATACTTATAGTCTCCTGCATCTGATTCTTGCCATCATGTGAAACGTTGGCATTCCAATGTCTGTTGCACACACTTTGTTCATAGGTGTGCAATTTGAGTGCGTGCGCCTCATCACTGTCTTGGACAGAGCTCTGTCTCTAAGCTACACATGTGAAGCATTGGTGGTTCAGTGGTAGAATTCTCGCCTGCCACGCGGGAGGCCCGGGTTCGATTCCCGGCCAATGCAAGGCTGTGTTCTTTTGACTTTGCTTTCTAAATCAAATATGGGAACTCAGTGGGGCATAAAATGGGAAACAGTGACCCCGACGTGATTTGAACACGCAACCTTCTGATCTGGAGTCAGACGCGCTACCGTTGCGCCACGAGGTCCTTGCTTTTGGAGTCACATCAGCAAATGTTGTGAGCCTTTTCATTTTTGCCCACCTCCTTATGTGCCTAGGGTTGTATTACAAGGTTTGGCTTTTTGTTTTCCATCCTATTGATGAAATTGAGTGCAGGTGCAGAGAGAACGCAGAGGATTGAAATGTTCAGGGAAAGGGTCTCACGCAGGAGCTCTAGACCAAAGGCACATTACTATGATTTATTAAAGTGCTTCAGGCATGCAAAAGGAAACGTCCCTGGGTGGGCTTGAACCACCAACCTTTCGGTTAACAGCCGAACACGCTAACCGATTGCGCCACAGAGACTAGTGACAAAAGCACATCTCCTGAGACTCAACATATATCTTTATGTGTGCGCGCCTGCCTTGAGCTTGTGTTATATAAGGCGTCTTTATCCTACGCAGCATTTGCCATTTGCTTAGTGTCTTGTCACTGTTGGGTGTTATGATGCGCAGACTACTGTCTAATGGTGTTAGGGCCAGTATTACAACCAGTCCCAGTGTATGAGATACATGAATGACTTTTCTGTGGCCTTCTTAGCGTAGCTATCTGCTCCTCTGGTGGTGTTCTACCAGCCTGTCAGGCGTGTGTCTTGCCCATCCAATCTTCACTGTGGCATGTTAGACTTGTCTTCTCTGTGAGCGGAGTCTCCTTCCCAGAGCAGGTGCTTTCTCTGAACTCTTGCTTTGTAAGACTGCTGGGCAAGGCCCTCCCTAGCCCCTCACTCAGATAGATACATTTACCTGCAGAGCTCAGCTTTGGAGAAAGAGAGGGGGCAGAGAGCGCAAAGGGGAAGGCCCAAGGTGCACACCTTATTTTACATAAAAGCTCGGGCTCTTGGGAGGACAGGGACATGAGGGTTCTCAGGGAAAGCCATCACATTAGTATTGATGGCTGGGCCTTGAAACACAACAATCCCGGAATGGCCAGGCACAAAATGCCTGTGCAATAGGCCTGACCATAGGCTTCTGGAGGTCTTGCTCTCCAGAGGCCCCAGTGGTCTAAGCCCGACCAGGGCTGTGCCCGACCAGGGCTGTAGGCCGCGTTGGGAGCGAGTTAGGGACGCATAAAGGGACGCAGGGCGCAGAACTCTGCCCGTTTCACCCCAGCATTTCGGGGAGGACAGGGAATTTGGCAAAGACAGTGGGAAGGATTTTTAAGGAGGAGAGTTCAGTGACATGATCTGAAACACAATAGTGCTGGTGATCTGGAGGCTGCCTTCTATGAGCCACTTCTGTCGGGAGCAGCCTGCCATCATGCCCTGATAACCACAACACTAGTCCCAAGCCAGTGACCTCAGCAAATGCAAAAACATTCATACTTATAGTCTCCTGCATCTGATTCTTGCCATCATGTGAAACGTTGGCATTCCAATGTCTGTTGCACACACTTTGTTCATAGGTGTGCAATTTGAGTGCGTGCGCCTCATCACTGTCTTGGACAGAGCTCTGTCTCTAAGCTACACATGTGAAGCATTGGTGGTTCAGTGGTAGAATTCTCGCCTGCCACGCGGGAGGCCCGGGTTCGATTCCCGGCCAATGCAAGGCTGTGTTCTTTTGACTTTGCTTTCTAAATCAAATATGGGAACTCAGTGGGGCATAAAATGGGAAACAGTGACCCCGACGTGATTTGAACACGCAACCTTCTGATCTGGAGTCAGACGCGCTACCGTTGCGCCACGAGGTCCTTGCTTTTGGAGTCACATCAGCAAATGTTGTGAGCCTTTTCATTTTTGCCCACCTCCTTATGTGCCTAGGGTTGTATTACAAGGTTTGGCTTTTTGTTTTCCATCCTATTGATGAAATTGAGTGCAGGTGCAGAGAGAACGCAGAGGATTGAAATGTTCAGGGAAAGGGTCTCACGCAGGAGCTCTAGACCAAAGGCACATTACTATGATTTATTAAAGTGCTTCATGCATGCAAAAGGAAACGTCCCTGGGTGGGCTTGAACCACCAACCTTTCGGTTAACAGCCGAACACGCTAACCGATTGCGCCACAGAGACTAGTGACAAAAGCACATCTCCTGAGACTCAACATATATCTTTATGTGTGCGCGCCTGCCTTGAGCTTGTGTTAAATAAGGCGTCTTTATCCTACGCAGCATTTGCCATTTGCTTAGTGTCTTGTCACTGTTGGGTGTTATGATGCGCAGACTACTGTCTAATGGTGTTAGGGCCAGTATTACAACCAGTCCCAGTGTATGAGATACATGAATGACTTTTCTGTGGCCTTCTTAGCGTAGCTATCTGCTCCTCTGGTGGTGTTCTACCAGCCTGTCAGGCGTGTGTCTTGCCCATCCAATCTTCACTGTGGCATGTTAGACTTGTCTTCTCTGTGAGCGGAGTCTCCTTCCCAGAGCAGGTGCTTTCTCTGAACTCTTGCTTTGTAAGACTGCTGGGCAAGGCCCTCCCTAGCCCCTCACTCAGATAGATACATTTACCTGCAGAGCTCAGCTTTGGAGAAAGAGAGGGGGCAGAGAGCGCAAAGGGGAAGGCCCAAGGTGCACACCTTATTTTACATAAAAGCTCGGGCTCTTGGGAGGACAGGGACATGAGGGTTCTCAGGGAAAGCCATCACATTAGTATTGATGGCTGGGCCTTGAAACACAACAATCCCGGAATGGCCAGGCACAAAATGCCTGTGCAATAGGCCTGACCATAGGCTTCTGGAGGTCTTGCTCTCCAGAGGCCCCAGTGGTCTAAGCCCGACCAGGGCTGTGCCCGACCAGGGCTGTAGGCCGTGTTGGGAGCGAGTTAGGGACGCATAAAGGGACGCAGGGCGCAGAACTCTGCCCGTTTCACCCCAGCATTTCGGGGAGGACAGGGAATTTGGCAAAGACAGTGGGAAGGATTTTTAACGTATCCTAGAGTC
Organism: Triturus cristatus; assembly: GCF_964204655.1. Lineage (NCBI taxonomy): Eukaryota > Metazoa > Chordata > Amphibia > Caudata > Salamandridae > Triturus > Triturus cristatus. Next base: position 930,287,077 of record NC_140586.1, read on the forward strand.
TCCTGAGGCGGAAGCCGGGAGTGTGCTGCCACTGTTTTAACTATTGTTTTAACTTTTGTGTGTGATACCCTGCAGAAATACCTTTTTAAAAACTTGCTCGATCTCGCCTGAACAGCGTGTTGTAACGCTGCAACGTTTCCCCTGACAACCGCCACTTCGAGGGCGAGGCGCGTCATCGGACACGCCCACCTCAGCTGGCCACGCCCCCTCCCTGACTACAAAAGAGCGCGCAGCTCAAAAGCGCGACTCCCACGTATCCTAGAGTCTCCTGAGGCGGAAGCCGGGAGTGTGCTGCCACTGTTTTAACTATTGTTTTAACTTTTGTGTGTGATACCCTGTAGAAATACCTTTTTAAAAACTTGCTCGATCTCGCCTGAACAGCGTGTTGTAACGCTGCAACGTTTCCCCTGACAACCGCCACTCCGAGGGCGAGGCGCGTCATCGGACACGCCCACCTCAGCTGGCCACGCCCCCTCCCTGACTACAAAAGAGCGCGCAGCTCAAAAGCGCGACTCCCACGTATCCTAGAGTCTCCTGAGGCGGAAGCCGGGAGTGTGCTGCCACTGTTTTAACTATTGTTTTAACTTTTGTGTGTGATACCCTGTAGAAATACCTTTTTAAAAACTTGCTCGATCTCGCCTGAACAGCGTGTTGTAACGCTGCAACGTTTCCCCTGACAACCGCCACTCCGAGGGCGAGGCGCGTCATCGGACACGCCCACCTCAGCTGGCCACGCCCCCGTGACGCCCTCCACTTCAGTCATAAATTATGTGTCTCGCTAGGAAGCGCAGCGGACGAGCGCAGCGGGAGCGCCGTTTGCGCGCCGAAGGCGCGCCTAAGGCAAGCCCGTCTGCGCCCGTCCGCGACCAGACCGCGGCCGGGGCCAGACATGCTGCCAAAAACGGTACATCCGGCGGACGGACAGTATGGTCCGGTGAGGACCTAAAGGTATTCAACCCACCATCCAACTGCTGCCCCCACTCTATAGATCCAGCAACTCCTGACCCCGCCCTAACCTGCAACAACTGTGGGATAACATTCGACAACGCCGCCCCCGCAATACAGCCCATCCTTAAAACCCCCCCTCAAACCCACATCAAAGCGGGTCTACTCAACTGTAGATCCCTTGTCAAACACACTGATGAGATCTGGATCTTACTAGAAGAACAGAACTGGGATATCCTGTTCCTAACTGAAACATGGATCAAAGAGGACAGCCTGTCCTCTACCGCTTTGGCTATCCCTCTGGGATTCAAAATATGCCTCGCCAACCGGCCTGGGACAAAAAGAGGCGGAGGCGTAGCAATCATTTTTAAAGAGCACATAGTACTGACATCCTCGGCTGCCACGACGATTCAAGGTATGGAAGGTCTCCACTTTTGCTTTCAAGTGAGCCCTCAGCTCTCACTAGCAGGGCTAGTGATTTATCGTCCCCCGGCCAGCGCAGACTTCATCCTCACTTCCCTATTAGATACAATAGTACAGAGTTCACTTCTTCATCCCCTTTTTCTTGTGGTGGGTGATTTTAATATCCATATGGATAAAGTAGATTGTGTCTTGGCAGAGACACTCCGAACAACGTTAGATGCGGCCGGCCTTAGACTGATCAATGAGGGCCCCACACATACTGGGGGCCATACGATTGATCTTATCTTTACCAACATTAAGGACGTGCGACCTGAAAAACCTCTCCCTCTGATATGGTCAGATCATTCACTTATCACAATCACCTTGGACTTCCGTAGTGATACTAAGGTGCCCAGTAAGCGCTACTTTATGAAAAGACAATGGAACAAACTGACCCCCGAGGTTATGCTCCCGGCACTGGCGAGTACCACTCCCCTCCTGACAAATAATCCCAATAGAGACGCAGTGCTCCTTAATGAATGGATAGGAGGAATGGTATCCTCTATCGCCCCGGCCTCTCGTGCCCTATCTAAAAGACAAGCCCCCTCAGCTCCCTGGTTTACGCAGGAACTTAGAGAGGAGAAAGCGGCCTGTAAAAAACTGGAAAGACTTTGGAGAGAAAAGTACGATCCAGTAGGAAAAGCTATATATAAGGATGCATTAAAAAAATTCCGGAAAGCTATTAGGAATAATAAAAAACACTTCTATGCGGACTCGATTAGGCAGGCAGAACAATCCAGCAAACAAGTGTTCAAAGTTGTACAGTCCTTCCTCAAACCTCAATGTATTGAGAGAGAAGTCACCCCCACACCTTTACTCTGTGAGCAAATTTCAGAATACTTTGACCATAAAATCAAGAGAGTTTATGATTCCTTTGGTCCAGCGATAAATACTGAGAAACAAGACATAGCGTACAACAGCGAAAAAAAAGAAACCCTCACCCAGTTCGCGCATGTCTCTCTGAACGAGGTGAGGCAAGAGCTCAACCGTTGTAAATCCGGCTCACCCGATGACCCTTGTCCGGCTAAACTTTGGAGCACCTTAGCGGGCCCTGTAGCGCCCACACTCCAAAGCATCTGGAACTCTTCCATTACGTCAGGAATCTTTCCGGACGCTTGGAAGCATGCTACGCTCCTTCCCCTAAAGAAAAAACCAAATGGGGATCCAGATGATCTGACGAACCTCCGCCCAATATCCCTTTTAGCCGCACCAGGAAAAATGCTGGAAAAAGTGATACAACGCCAACTGAGTAAATTTGTGGAAATCAGCAACATTCTCCATGAAACTCAGTCTGGTTTCCGGCCCGGTTTCAGTACTGAAACGGCGCTCTTAGAGGTGGCCGAGTCAGTGAGGTGGTCGATGGATGCAGGAAGTTCAGCTATGCTGGTACTCCTGGATCTATCGGCCGCCTTCGACACGGTGGACCACGCCAGATTACTTTGTCGACTGGCAGAGATAGGCATTCAAGACCACGCGCTGAGCTGGATTAACTCCTATCTATCTCAGAGAACACAGAAGGTGGCACTCGGGACGATCTCTTCCACACCTAAAACCCTCAACTGTGGAGTCCCGCAGGGCTCAGCCCTCAGTCCTCTTTTGTTCAACATCTACCTGGCCCCCCTCTTCACGCTCATTGCCAACTGGGGTGTTAAGGCAATTTCTTATGCCGATGACACCCAGCTGGTATTCCCCTACACAGAAATGACACAGGAATCTTTTGCAAATTTCAAAGGCTGTCTCCAGGACATTGCACACTGGATGAATACCAACAAACTAAAATTAAACGCCAATAAAACCGAAGTCATCTTCTTCGGTAAAGGCCCTGTCCCAGCCCCAGAGCTATGGTGGCCGGTGGAAATGGGTCCCTCACCCTTGCCCAGTCATTCGGCAAAAAATCTTGGAGTGAGATGGGATGATAAGATGTCTTTCTCTTCCCATGTCCAACAAGTGGCCGGCGGCTGCCTAAGTAAATTAAGAAACCTCTGTAAATTTCTTAAACTCCTTCCCGAGAGTTGCAGGAAAATGGTAGTCCACGCAACTGTCACTTCACGGCTGGACTACGCCAATGGTCTTTACCTGGGCCTCCCTAAATTCTTAATCCATAGACTGCAGGTAGTTCAAAATGCGGCTGCGAGGCTGCTACTGCGAATTCCATTCAAACAGTCAGTCTCTCCGCATCTTCGAACCCTGCATTGGCTGCCTGTCGCCAACCGGATAAAATTCAAAGCCCTGACACTCGCGTTCAGATCTCTGCATGGCTCCTGCCCATTCTACCTAAAAAAACGCCTTCCTAGGTATACCCAACACCGTGCATTACGGTCTAATGTCCGTAT
>NC_140586.1:930313316-930315816 GCF_964204655.1 Triturus cristatus
GAATTCTCGCCTGCCACGCGGGAGGCCCGGGTTCGATTCCCGGCCAATGCAAGGCTGTGTTCTTTTGACTTTGCTTTCTAAATCAAATATGGGAACTCAGTGGGGCATAAAATGGGAAACAGTGACCCCGACGTGATTTGAACATGCAACCTTCTGATCTGGAGTCAGACGCGCTACCGTTGTGCCACGAGGTCCTTGCTTTTGGAGTCACATCAGCAAATGTTGTGAGCCTTTTCATTTTTGCCCACCTCCTTATATGCCTAGGGTTGTATTACAAGGTTTGGCTTTTTGTTTTCCATCCTATTGATGAAATTGAGTGCAGGTGCAGAGAGAACGCAGAGGATTGAAATGTTCAGGGAAAGGGTCTCACGCAGGAGCTCTAGACCAAAGGCACATTACTATGATTTATTAAAGTGCTTCATGCATGCAAAAGGAAACGTCCCTGGGTGGGCTTGAACCACCAACCTTTCGGTTAACAGCCGAACACGCTAACCGATTGCGCCACAGAGACTAGTGACAAAAGCACATCTCCTGAGACTCAACATATATCTTTATGTGTGCGCGCCTGCCTTGAGCTTGTGTTATATAAGGCGTCTTTATCCTACGCAGCATTTGCCATTTGCTTAGTGTCTTGTCACTGTTGGGTGTTATGATGCGCAGACTACTATCTAATGGTGTTAGGGCCAGTATTACAACCAGTCCCAGTGTATGAGATACATGTATGACTTTTCTGTGGCCTTCTTAGCGTAGCTATCTGCTCCTCTGGTGGTGTTCTACCAGCCTGTCAGGCGTGTGTCTTGCCCATCCAATCTTCACTGTGGCATGTTAGACTTGTCTTCTCTGTGAGCGGAGTCTCCTTCCCAGAGCAGGTGCTTTCTCTGAACTCTTGCTTTGTAAGACTGCTGGGCAAGGCCCTCCCTAGCCCCTCACTCAGATAGATACATTTACCTGCAGAGCTCAGCTTTGGAGAAAGAGAGGGGGCAGAGAGCGCAAAGGGGAAGGCCCAAGGTGCACACCTTATTTTACATAAAAGCTCGGGCTCTTGGGAGGACAGGGACATGAGGGTTCTCAGGGAAAGCCATCACATTAGTATTGATGGCTGGGCCTTGAAACACAACAATCCCGGAATGGCCAGGCACAAAATGCCTGTGCAATAGGCCTGACCATAGGCTTCTGGAGGTCTTGCTCTCCAGAGGCCCCAGTGGTCTAAGCCCGACCAGGGCTGTGCCCGACCAGGGCTGTAGGCCGCGTTGGGAGCGCGTTAGGGACGCAGGGCGCAGAACTCTGCCCGTTTCACCCCAGCATTTCGGGGAGAACAGGGAATTTGGCAAAGACAGTGGGAAGGATTTTTAAGGAGGAGAGTTCAGTGACATGATCTGAAACACAATAGTGCTGGTGATCTGGAGGCTGCCTTCTATGAGCCCCTTCTGTCGGGAGCAGCCTGCCATCATGCCCTGATAACCACAACACTAGTCCCAAGCCAGTGACCTCAGCAAATGCAAAAACATTCATACTTATAGTCTCCTGCATCTGATTCTTGCCATCATGTGAAACGTTGGCATTCCAATGTCTGTTGCACACACTTTGTTCATAGGTGTGCAATTTGAGTGTGTGCGCCTCATCACTGTCTTGGACAGAGCTCTGTCTCTAAGCTACACATGTGAAGCATTGGTGGTTCAGTGGTAGAATTCTCGCCTGCCACGCGGGAGGCCCGGGTTCGATTCCCGGCCAATGCAAGGCTGTGTTCTTTTGACTTTGCTTTCTAAATCAAATATGGGAACTCAGTGGGGCATAAAATGGGAAACAGTGACCCCGACGTGATTTGAACACGCAACCTTCTGATCTGGAGTCAGACGCGCTACCGTTGCGCCACGAGGTCCTTGCTTTTGGAGTCACATCAGCAAATGTTGTGAGCCTTTTCATTTTTGCCCACCTCCTTATCTGCCTAGGGTTGTATTACAAGGTTTGGCTTTTTGTTTTCCATCCTATTGATGAAATTGAGTGCAGGTGCAGAGAGAACGCAGAGGATTGAAATGTTCAGGGAAAGGGTCTCACGCAGGAGCTCTAGACCAAAGGCACATTACTATGATTTATTAAAGTGCTTCATGCATGCAAAAGGAAACGTCCCTGGGTGTGCTTGAACCACCAACCTTTCGGTTAACAGTTGAACGCGCTAACCGATTGCGCCACAAAGACTAGTGACAAAAGCACATCTCCTGAGACTCAACATATATCTTTATGTGTGCGCGCCTGCCTTGAGCTTGTGTTATATAAGGCGTCTTTATCCTACGCAGCATTTGCCATTTGCTTAGTGTCTTGTCACTGTTGGGTGTTATGATGCGCAGACTACTGTCTAATGGTGTTAGGGCCAGTATTACAACCAGTCCCAGTGTATGAGATACATGTATGACTTTTCTGTGGCCTTCTTAGCGTAGCTATCTGCTCCTCTGGTGGTGTTCTACCAGCCTGTCAGGCGTGTGTCTTGCCCATCCAATCTTCA
>NC_140586.1:930328316-930330816 GCF_964204655.1 Triturus cristatus
GCAAATGCAAAAACATTCATACTTATAGTCTCCTGCATCTGATTCTTGCCATCATGTGAAACGTTGGCATTCCAATGTCTGTTGCACACACTTTGTTCATAGGTGTGCAATTTGAGTGCGTGCGCCTCATCACTGTCTTGGACAGAGCTCTGTCTCTAAGCTACACATGTGAAGCATTGGTGGTTCAGTGGTAGAATTCTCGCCTGCCACGCGGGAGGCCCGGGTTCGATTCCCGGCCAATGCAAGGCTGTGTTCTTTTGACTTTGCTTTCTAAATCAAATATGGGAACTCAGTGGGGCATAAAATGGGAAACAGTGACCCCGACGTGATTTGAACACGCAACCTTCTGATCTGGAGTCAGACGCGCTACCGTTGCGCCACGAGGTCCTTGCTTTTGGAGTCACATCAGCAAATGTTGTGAGCCTTTTCATTTTTGCCCACCTCCTTATGTGCCTAGGGTTGTATTACAAGGTTTGGCTTTTTGTTTTCCATCCTATTGATGAAATTGAGTGCAGGTGCAGAGAGAACGCAGAGGATTGAAATGTTCAGGGAAAGGGTCTCACGCAGGAGCTCTAGACCAAAGGCACATTACTATGATTTATTAAAGTGCTTCAGGCATGCAAAAGGAAACGTCCCTGGGTGGGCTTGAACCACCAACCTTTCGGTTAACAGCCGAACACGCTAACCGATTGCGCCACAGAGACTAGTGACAAAAGCACATCTCCTGAGACTCAACATATATCTTTATGTGTGCGCGCCTGCCTTGAGCTTGTGTTATATAAGGCGTCTTTATCCTACGCAGCATTTGCCATTTGCTTAGTGTCTTGTCACTGTTGGGTGTTATGATGCGCAGACTACTGTCTAATGGTGTTAGGGCCAGTATTACAACCAGTCCCAGTGTATGAGATACATGAATGACTTTTCTGTGGCCTTCTTAGCGTAGCTATCTGCTCCTCTGGTGGTGTTCTACCAGCCTGTCAGGCGTGTGTCTTGCCCATCCAATCTTCACTGTGGCATGTTAGACTTGTCTTCTCTGTGAGCGGAGTCTCCTTCCCAGAGCAGGTGCTTTCTCTGAACTCTTGCTTTGTAAGACTGCTGGGCAAGGCCCTCCCTAGCCCCTCACTCAGATAGATACATTTACCTGCAGAGCTCAGCTTTGGAGAAAGAGAGGGGGCAGAGAGCGCAAAGGGGAAGGCCCAAGGTGCACACCTTATTTTACATAAAAGCTCGGGCTCTTGGGAGGACAGGGACATGAGGGTTCTCAGGGAAAGCCATCACATTAGTATTGATGGCTGGGCCTTGAAACACAACAATCCCGGAATGGCCAGGCACAAAATGCCTGTGCAATAGGCCTGACCATAGGCTTCTGGAGGTCTTGCTCTCCAGAGGCCCCAGTGGTCTAAGCCCGACCAGGGCTGTGCCCGACCAGGGCTGTAGGCCGCGTTGGGAGCGAGTTAGGGACGCATAAAGGGACGCAGGGCGCAGAACTCTGCCCGTTTCACCCCAGCATTTCGGGGAGGACAGGGAATTTGGCAAAGACAGTGGGAAGGATTTTTAAGGAGGAGAGTTCAGTGACATGATCTGAAACACAATAGTGCTGGTGATCTGGAGGCTGCCTTCTATGAGCCACTTCTGTCGGGAGCAGCCTGCCATCATGCCCTGATAACCACAACACTAGTCCCAAGCCAGTGACCTCAGCAAATGCAAAAACATTCATACTTATAGTCTCCTGCATCTGATTCTTGCCATCATGTGAAACGTTGGCATTCCAATGTCTGTTGCACACACTTTGTTCATAGGTGTGCAATTTGAGTGCGTGCGCCTCATCACTGTCTTGGACAGAGCTCTGTCTCTAAGCTACACATGTGAAGCATTGGTGGTTCAGTGGTAGAATTCTCGCCTGCCACGCGGGAGGCCTGGGTTCGATTCCTGGCCAATGCAAGGCTGTGTTCTTTTGACTTTGCTTTCTAAATCAAATATGGGAACTCAGTGGGGCATAAAATGGGAAACAGTGACCCCGACGTGATTTGAACACGCAACCTTCTGATCTGGAGTCAGACGCGCTACCGTTGCGCCACGAGGTCCTTGCTTTTGGAGTCACATCAGCAAATGTTGTGAGCCTTTTCATTTTTGCCCACCTCCTTATGTGCCTAGGGTTGTATTACAAGGTTTGGCTTTTTGTTTTCCATCCTATTGATGAAATTGAGTGCAGGTGCAGAGAGAACGCAGAGGATTGAAATGTTCAGGGAAAGGGTCTCACGCAGGAGCTCTAGACCAAAGGCACATTACTATGATTTATTAAAGTGCTTCAGGCATGCAAAAGGAAACGTCCCTGGGTGGGCTTGAACCACCAACCTTTCGGTTAACAGCCGAACACGCTAACCGATTGCGCCACAGAGACTAGTGACAAAAGCACATCTCCTGAGACTCAACATATATCTTTATGTGTGCGCGCCTGCCTTGAGCTTGTGTTATATAAGGCGTCTTTATCCTACGCAGC
>NC_140586.1:930333316-930350816 GCF_964204655.1 Triturus cristatus
TGGAGGCTGCCTTCTATGAGCCACTTCTGTCGGGAGCAGCCTGCCATCATGCCCTGATAACCACAACACTAGTCCCAAGCCAGTGACCTCAGCAAATGCAAAAACATTCATACTTATAGTCTCCTGCATCTGATTCTTGCCATCATGTGAAACGTTGGCATTCCAATGTCTGTTGCACACACTTTGTTCATAGGTGTGCAATTTGAGTGCGTGCGCCTCATCACTGTCTTGGACAGAGCTCTGTCTCTAAGCTACACATGTGAAGCATTGGTGGTTCAGTGGTAGAATTCTTGCCTGCCACGCGGGAGGCCCGGGTTCGATTCCCGGCCAATGCAAGGCTGTGTTCTTTTGACTTTGCTTTCTAAATCAAATATGGGAACTCAGTGGGGCATAACATGGGAAACAGTGACCCCGACGTGATTTGAACACGCAACCTTCGGATCTGGAGTCAGACGCGCTACCGTTGCGCCACGAGGTCCTTGCTTTTGGAGTCACATCAGCAAATGTTGTGAGCCTTTTCATTTTTGCCCACCTCCTTATGTGCCTAGGGTTGTATTACAAGGTTTGGCTTTTTGTTTTCCATCCTATTGATGAAATTGAGTGCAGGTGCAGAGAGAACGCAGAGGATTGAAATGTTCAGGGAAAGGGTCTCACGCAGGAGCTCTAGACCAAAGGCACATTACTATGATTTATTAAAGTGCTTCATGCATGCAAAAGGGAACGTCCCTGGGTGGGCTTGAACCACCAACCTTTTGGTTAACAGCCGAACGCGCTAACCAATTGCGCCACAGAGACTAGTGACAAAAGCACATCTCCTGAGACTCAACATATATCTTTATGTGTGCGCGCCTGCCTTGAGCTTGTGTTATATAAGGCGTCTTTATCCTATGCAGCATTTGTCATTTGCTTAGTGTCTTGTCACTGTTGGGTGTTATGATGCGCAGACTACTGTCTAATGGTGTTAGGGCCAGTATTACAACCAGTCCCAGTGTATGAGATACATGTATGACTTTTCTGTGGCCTTCTTAGCGTAGCTATCTGCTCCTCTGGTGGTGTTCTACCAGCCTGTCAGGCGTGTGTCTTGCCCATCCAATCTTCACTGTGGCATGTTAGACTTGTCTTCTCTGTGAGCGGAGTCTCCTTCCCAGAGCAGGTGCTTTCTCTGAACTCTTGCTTTGTAAGACTGCTGGGCAAGGCCCTCCCTAGCCCCTCACTCAGATAGATACATTTACCTGCAGAGCTCAGCTTTGGAGAAAGAGAGGGGGCAGAGAGCGCAAAGGGGAAGGACCAAGGTGCACACCTTATTTTACATAAAAGCTCGGGCTCTTGGGAGGACAGGGACATGAGGGTTCTCAGGGAAAGCCATCACATTAGTATTGATGGCTGGGCCTTGAAACACAACAATCCCGGAATGGCCAGGCACAAAATGCCTGTGCAATAGGCCTGACCATAGGCTTCTGGAGGTCTTGCTCTCCAGAGGCCCCAGTGGTCTAAGCCCGACCAGGGCTGTAGGCCACGTTGGGAGCGCGTTAGGGATGCAGGGTGCAGAACTCTGCCCGTTTCACCCCAGCATTTCGGGGAGGACAGGGAATTTGGCAAAGACAGTGGGAAGGATTTTTAAGGAGGAGAGTTCAGTGACATGATCTGAAACACAATAGTGCTGGTGATCTGGAGGCTGCCTTCTATGAGCCACTTCTGTCGGGAGCAGCCTGCCATCATGCCCTGATAACCACAACACTAGTCCCAAGCCAGTGACCTCAGCAAATGCAAAAACATTCATACTTATAGTCTCCTGCATCTGATTCTTGCCATCATGTGAAACGTTGGCATTCCAATGTCTGTTGCACACACTTTGTTCATAGGTGTGCAATTTGAGTGCGTGCGCCTCATCACTGTCTTGGACAGAGCTCTGTCTCTAAGCTACACATGTGAAGCATTGGTGGTTCAGTGGTAGAATTCTCGCCTGCCACGCGGGAGGCCCGGGTTCGATTCCCGGCCAATGCAAGGCTGTGTTCTTTTGACTTTGCTTTCTAAATCAAATATGGGAACTCAGTGGGGCATAAAATGGGAAACAGTGACCCCGACGTGATTTGAACACGCAACCTTCTGATCTGGAGTCAGACGCGCTACCGTTGCGCCACGAGGTCCTTGATTTTGGAGTCACATCAGCAAATGTTGTGAGCCTTTTCATTTTTGCCCACCTCCTTATGTGCCTAGGGTTGTATTACAAGGTTTGGCTTTTTGTTTTCCATCCTATTGATGAAATTGAGTGCAGGTGCAGAGAGAACGCAGAGGATTGAAATGTTCAGGGAAAGGGTCTCACGCAGGAGCTCTAGACCAAAGGCACATTACTATGATTTATTAAAGTGCTTCATGCATGCAAAAGGAAACGTCCCTGGGTGGGCTTGAACCACCAACCTTTCGGTTAACAGCCGAACACGCTAACCGATTGCGCCACAGAGACTAGTGACAAAAGCACATCTCCTGAGACTCAACATATATCTTTATGTGTGCGCGCCTGCCTTGAGCTTGTGTTATATAAGGCGTCTTTATCCTACGCAGCATTTGCCATTTGCTTAGTGTCTTGTCACTGTTGGGTGTTATGATGCGCAGACTACTGTCTAATGGTGTTAGGGCCAGTATTACAACCAGTCCCAGTGTATGAGATACATGAATGACTTTTCTGTGGCCTTCTTAGCGTAGCTATCTGCTCCTCTGGTGGTGTTCTACCAGCCTGTCAGGCGTGTGTCTTGCCCATCCAATCTTCACTGTGGCATGTTAGACTTGTCTTCTCTGTGAGCGGAGTCTCCTTCCCAGAGCAGGTGCTTTCTCTGAACTCTTGCTTTGTAAGACTGCTGGGCAAGGCCCTCCCTAGCCCCTCACTCAGATAGATACATTTACCTGCAGAGCTCAGCTTTGGAGAAAGAGAGGGGGCAGAGAGCGCAAAGGGGAAGGCCCAAGGTGCACACCCTATTTTACATAAAAGCTCGGGCTCTTGGGAGGACAGGGACATGAGGGTTCTCAGGGAAAGCCATCACATTAGTATTGATGGCTGGGCCTTGAAACACAACAATCCCGGAATGGCCAGGCACAAAATGCCTGTGCAATAGGCCTGACCATAGGCTTCTGGAGGTCTTGCTCTCCAGAGGCCCCAGTGGTCTAAGCCCGACCAGGGCTGTGCCCGACCAGGGCTGTAGGCCGCGTTGGGAGCGAGTTAGGGACGCATAAAGGGACGCAGGGCGCAGAACTCTGCCCGTTTCACCCCAGCATTTCGGGGAGGACAGGGAATTTGGCAAAGACAGTGGGAAGGATTTTTAAGGAGGAGAGTTCAGTGACATGATCTGAAACACAATAGTGCTGGTGATCTGGAGGCTGCCTTCTATGAGCCACTTCTGTCGGGAGCAGCCTGCCATCATGCCCTGATAACCACAACACTAGTCCCAAGCCAGTGACCTCAGCAAATGCAAAAACATTCATACTTATAGTCTCCTGCATCTGATTCTTGCCATCATGTGAAACGTTGGCATTCCAATGTCTGTTGCACACACTTTGTTCATAGGTGTGCAATTTGAGTGCGTGCGCCTCATCACTGTCTTGGACAGAGCTCTGTCTCTAAGCTACACATGTGAAGCATTGGTGGTTCAGTGGTAGAATTCTCACCTGCCACGCGGGAGGCCCGGGTTCGATTCCCGGCCAATGCAAGGCTGTGTTCTTTTGACTTTGCTTTCTAAATCAAATATGGGAACTCAGTGGGGCATAAAATGGGAAACAGTGACCCCGACGTGATTTGAACACGCAACCTTCTGATCTGGGGTCAGACGCGCTACCGTTGCGCCACGAGGTCCTTGCTTTTGGAGTCACATCAGCAAATGTTGTGAGCCTTTTCATTTTTGCCCACCTCCTTATGTGCCTAGGGTTGTATTACAAGGTTTGGCTTTTTGTTTTCCATCCTATTGATGAAATTGAGTGCAGGTGCAGAGAGAACGCAGAGGATTGAAATGTTCAGGGAAAGGGTCTCACGCCGGAGCTCTAGACCAAAGGCACATTACTATGATTTATTAAAGTGCTTCATGCATGCAAAAGGAAACGTCCCTGGGTGGGCTTGAACCACCAACCTTTCGGTTAACAGCAGAACGCGCTAACCGATTGCGCCACAGAGACTAGTGACAAAAACACATCTCCTGAGACTCAACATATATCTTTATGTGTGCGCGCCTGCCTTGAGCTTGTGTTATATAAGGCGTCTTTATCCTATGCAGCATTTGTCATTTGCTTAGTGTCTTGTCACTGTTGGGTGTTATGATGCGCAGACTACTGTCTAATGGTGTTAGGGCCAGTATTACAACCAGTCCCAGTGTATGAGATACATGTATGACTTTTCTGTGGCCTTCTTAGCGTAGCTATCTGCTCCTCTGGTGGTGTTCTACCAGCCTGTCAGGCGTGTGTCTTGCCCATCCAATCTTCAATGTGGCATGTTAGACTTGTCTTCTCTGTGAGCGGAGTCTTCTTCCCAGAGCAGGTGCTTTCTCTGAACTCTTGCTTTGTAAGACTGCTGGGCAAGGCCCTCCCTAGCCCCTCACTCAGATAGATACATTTACCTGCAGAGCTCAGCTTTGGAGAAAGAGAGGGGGCAGAGAGCGCAAAGGGGAAGGCCCAAGGTGCACTCCTTATTTTACATAAAAGCTCATGGCTCTTGGGAGGACAGGGACATGAGGGTTCTCAGGGAAAGCCATCACATTAGTATTGATGGCTGGGCCTTGAAACACAACAATCCCGGAATGGCCAGGCACAAAATGCCTGTGCAATAGGCCTGACCATAGGCTTCTGGAGGTCTTGCTCTCCAGAGGCCCCAGTGGTCTAAGCCCGACCAGGGCTGTGCCCGACCAGGGCTGTAGGGACGCATAAAGGGACGCAGGGCTCAGAACTCTGCCCGTTTCACCCCAGCATTTCGGGGAGGACAGGGAATTTGGCAAAGACAGTGGGAAGGATTTTTAAGGAGGAGAGTTCAGTGACATGATCTGAAACACAATAGTGCTGGTGATCTGGAGGCTGCCTTCTATGAGCCACTTCTGTCGGGAGCAGCCTGCCATCATGCCCTGATAACCACAACACTAGTCCCAAGCCAGTGACCTCAGCATATGCAAAAACATTCATACTTATAGTCTCCTGCATCTGATTCTTGCCATCATGTGAAACGTTGGCATTCCAATGTCTGTTGCACACACTTTGTTCATAGGTGTGCAATTTGAGTGCGTGCGCCTCATCACTGTCTTGGACAGAGCTCTGTCTCTAAGCTACACATGTGAAGCATTGGTGGTTCAGTGGTAGAATTCTCGCCTGCCACGCGGGAGCCCCGGGTTCGATTCCCGGCCAATGCAAGGCTGTATTCTTTTGACTTTGCTTTCTAAATCAAATATGGGAACTCAGTGGGGCATAAAATGGGAAACAGTGACCCCAACGTGATTTGAACACGCAACCTTCTGATCTGGAGTCAGACGCGCTACCGTTGCGCCACGAGGTCCTTGCTTTTGGAGTCACATCAGCAAATGTTGTGAGCCTTTTCATTTTTGCCCACCTCCTTATATGCCTAGGGTTGTAATACAAGGTTTGGCTTTTTGTTTTCCATCCTATTGATGAAATTGAGTGCAGGTGCAGAGAGAACGCAGAGGATTGAAATGTTCAGGGAAAGGGTCTCACGCAGGAGCTCTAGACCAAAGGCACATTACTATGATTTATTAAAGTGCTTCATGCATGCAAAAGGAAACGTCCCTGGGTGGGCTTGAACCACCAACCTTTTGGTTAACAGCCGAACGCGCTAACCAATTGCGCCACAGAGACTAGTGACAAAAGCACATCTCCTGAGACTCAACATATATCTTTATGTGTGCGCGCCTGCCTTGAGCTTGTGTTATATAAGGCGTCTTTATCCTATGCAGCATTTGTCATTTGCTTAGTGTCTTGTCACTGTTGGGTGTTATGATGCGCAGACTACTGTCTAATGGTGTTAGGGCCAGTATTACAACCAGTCCCAGTGTATGAGATACATGTATGACTTTTCTGTGGCCTTCTTAGCGTAGCTATCTGCTCCTCTGGTGGTGTTCTACCAGCCTGTCAGGCGTGTGTCTTGCCCATCCAATCTTCACTGTGGCATGTTAGACTTGTCTTCTCTGTGAGCGGAGTCTCCTTCCCAGAGCAGGTGCTTTCTCTGAACTCTTGCTTTGTAAGACTGCTGGGCAAGGCCTTCCCTAGCCCCTCACTCAGATAGATACATTTACCTGCAGAGCTCAGCTTTGGAGAAAGAGAGGGGGCAGAGAGCGCAAAGGGGAAGGACCAAGGTGCACACCTTATTTTACATAAAAGCTCGGGCTCTTGGGAGGACAGGGACATGAGGGTTCTCAGGGAAAGCCATCACATTAGTATTGATGGCTGGGCCTTGAAACACAACAATCCCGGAATGGCCAGGCACAAAATGCCTGTGCAATAGGCCTGACCATAGGCTTCTGGAGGTCTTGCTCTCCAGAGGCCCCAGTGGTCTAAGCCCGACCAGGGCTGTAGGCCACGTTGGGAGCGCGTTAGGGACGCAGGGTGCAGAACTCTGCCCGTTTCACCCCAGCATTTCGGGGAGGACAGGGAATTTGGCAAAGACAGTGGGAAGGATTTTTAAGGAGGAGAGTTCAGTGACATGATCTGAAACACAATAGTGCTGGTGATCTGGAGGCTGCCTTCTATGAGCCACTTCTGTCGGGAGCAGCCTGCCATCATGCCCTGATAACCACAACACTAGTCCCAAGCCAGTGACCTCAGCAAATGCAAAAACATTCATACTTATAGTCTCCTGCATCTGATTCTTGCCATCATGTGAAACGTTGGCATTCCAATGTCTGTTGCACACACTTTGTTCATAGGTGTGCAATTTGAGTGCGTGCGCCTCATCACTGTCTTGGACAGAGCTCTGTCTCTAAGCTACACATGTGAAGCATTGGTGGTTCAGTGGTAGAATTCTCGCCTGCCACGCGGGAGGCCCGGGTTCGATTCCCGGCCAATGCAAGGCTGTGTTCTTTTGACTTTGCTTTCTAAATCAAATATGGGAACTCAGTGGGGCATAAAATGGGAAACAGTGACCCCGACGTGATTTGAACACGCAACCTTCTGATCTGGAGTCAAACGCGCTACCGTTGCGCCACGAGGTCCTTGATTTTGGAGTCACATCAGCAAATGTTGTGAGCCTTTTCATTTTTGCCCACCTCCTTATGTGCCTAGGGTTGTATTACAAGGTTTGGCTTTTTGTTTTCCATCCTATTGATGAAATTGAGTGCAGGTGCAGAGAGAACGCAGAGGATTGAAATGTTCAGGGAAAGGGTCTCACGCAGGAGCTCTAGACCAAAGGCACATTACTATGATTTATTAAAGTGCTTCATGCATGCAAAAGGAAACGTCCCTGGGTGGGCTTGAACCACCAACCTTTCGGTTAACAGCCGAACACGCTAACCGATTGCGCCACAGAGACTAGTGACAAAAGCACATCTCCTGAGACTCAACATATATCTTTATGTGTGCGCGCCTGCCTTGAGCTTGTGTTATATAAGGCGTCTTTATCCTACGCAGCATTTGCCATTTGCTTAGTGTCTTGTCACTGTTGGGTGTTATGATGCGCAGACTACTGTCTAATGGTGTTAGGGCCAGTATTACAACCAGTCCCAGTGTATGAGATACATGAATGACTTTTCTGTGGCCTTCTTAGCGTAGCTATCTGCTCCTCTGGTGGTGTTCTACCAGCCTGTCAGGCGTGTGTCTTGCCCATCCAATCTTCACTGTGGCATGTTAGACTTGTCTTCTCTGTGAGCGGAGTCTCCTTCCCAGAGCAGGTGCTTTCTCTGAACTCTTGCTTTGTAAGACTGCTGGGCAAGGCCCTCCCTAGCCCCTCACTCAGATAGATACATTTACCTGCAGAGCTCAGCTTTGGAGAAAGAGAGGGGGCAGAGAGCGCAAAGGGGAAGGCCCAAGGTGCACACCTTATTTTACATAAAAGCTCGGGCTCTTGGGAGGACAGGGACATGAGGGTTCTCAGGGAAAGCCATCACATTAGTATTGATGGCTGGGCCTTGAAACACAACAATCCCGGAATGGCCAGGCACAAAATGCCTGTGCAATAGGCCTGACCATAGGCTTCTGGAGGTCTTGCTCTCCAGAGGCCCCAGTGGTCTAAGCCCGACCAGGGCTGTGCCCGACCAGGGCTGTAGGCCGCGTTGGGAGCGAGTTAGGGACGCATAAAGGGACGCAGGGCGCAGAACTCTGCCCGTTTCACCCCAGCATTTCGGGGAGGACAGGGAATTTGGCAAAGACAGTGGGAAGGATTTTTAAGGAGGAGAGTTCAGTGACATGATCTGAAACACAATAGTGCTGGTGATCTGGAGGCTGCCTTCTATGAGCCACTTCTGTCGGGAGCAGCCTGCCATCATGCCCTGATAACCACAACACTAGTCCCAAGCCAGTGACCTCAGCAAATGCAAAAACATTCATACTTATAGTCTCCTGCATCTGATTCTTGCCATCATGTGAAACGTTGGCATTCCAATGTCTGTTGCACACACTTTGTTCATAGGTGTGCAATTTGAGTGCGTGCGCCTCATCACTGTCTTGGACAGAGCTCTGTCTCTAAGCTACACATGTGAAGCATTGGTGGTTCAGTGGTAGAATTCTCACCTGCCACGCGGGAGGCCCGGGTTCGATTCCCGGCCAATGCAAGGCTGTGTTCTTTTGACTTTGCTTTCTAAATCAAATATGGGAACTCAGTGGGGCATAAAATGGGAAACAGTGACCCCGACGTGATTTGAACACGCAACCTTCTGATCTGGAGTCAGACGCGCTACCGTTGCGCCACGAGGTCCTTGCTTTTGGAGTCACATCAGCAAATGTTGTGAGCCTTTTCATTTTTGCCCACCTCCTTATGTGCCTAGGGTTGTATTACAAGGTTTGGCTTTTTGTTTTCCATCCTATTGATGAAATTGAGTGCAGGTGCAGAGAGAACGCAGAGGATTGAAATGTTCAGGGAAAGGGTCTCACGCCGGAGCTCTAGACCAAAGGCACATTACTATGATTTATTAAAGTGCTTCATGCATGCAAAAGGAAACGTCCCTGGGTGGGCTTGAACCACCAACCTTTCGGTTAACAGCAGAACGCGCTAACCGATTGCGCCACAGAGACTAGTGACAAAAACACATCTCCTGAGACTCAACATATATCTTTATGTGTGCGCGCCTGCCTTGAGCTTGTGTTATATAAGGCGTCTTTATCCTATGCAGCATTTGTCATTTGCTTAGTGTCTTGTCACTGTTGGGTGTTATGATGCGCAGACTACTGTCTAATGGTGTTAGGGCCAGTATTACAACCAGTCCCAGTGTATGAGATACATGTATGACTTTTCTGTGGCCTTCTTAGCGTAGCTATCTGCTCCTCTGGTGGTGTTCTACCAGCCTGTCAGGCGTGTGTCTTGCCCATCCAATCTTCACTGTGGCATGTTAGACTTGTCTTCTCTGTGAGCGGAGTCTTCTTCCCAGAGCAGGTGCTTTCTCTGAACTCTTGCTTTGTAAGACTGCTGGGCAAGGCCCTCCCTAGCCCCTCACTCAGATAGATACATTTACCTGCAGAGCTCAGCTTTGGAGAAAGAGAGGGGGCAGAGAGCGCAAAGGGGAAGGCCCAAGGTGCACTCCTTATTTTACATAAAAGCTCATGGCTCTTGGGAGGACAGGGACATGAGGGTTCTCAGGGAAAGCCATCACATTAGTATTGATGGCTGGGCCTTGAAACACAACAATCCCGGAATGGCCAGGCACAAAATGCCTGTGCAATAGGCCTGACCATAGGCTTCTGGAGGTCTTGCTCTCCAGAGGCCCCAGTGGTCTAAGCCCGACCAGGGCTGTGCCCGACCAGGGCTGTAGGGACGCATAAAGGGACGCAGGGCTCAGAACTCTGCCCGTTTCACCCCAGCATTTCGGGGAGGACAGGGAATTTGGCAAAGACAGTGGGAAGGATTTTTAAGGAGGAGAGTTCAGTGACATGATCTGAAACACAATAGTGCTGGTGATCTGGAGGCTGCCTTCTATGAGCCACTTCTGTCGGGAGCAGCCTGCCATCATGCCCTGATAACCACAACACTAGTCCCAAGCCAGTGACCTCAGCATATGCAAAAACATTCATACTTATAGTCTCCTGCATCTGATTCTTGCCATCATGTGAAACGTTGGCATTCCAATGTCTGTTGCACACACTTTGTTCATAGGTGTGCAATTTGAGTGCGTGCGCCTCATCACTGTCTTGGACAGAGCTCTGTCTCTAAGCTACACATGTGAAGCATTGGTGGTTCAGTGGTAGAATTCTCGCCTGCCACGCGGGAGCCCCGGGTTCGATTCCCGGCCAATGCAAGGCTGTATTCTTTTGACTTTGCTTTCTAAATCAAATATGGGAACTCAGTGGGGCATAAAATGGGAAACAGTGACCCCAACGTGATTTGAACACGCAACCTTCTGATCTGGAGTCAGACGCGCTACCGTTGCGCCACGAGGTCCTTGCTTTTGGAGTCACATCAGCAAATGTTGTGAGCCTTTTCATTTTTGCCCACCTCCTTATATGCCTAGGGTTGTAATACAAGGTTTGGCTTTTTGTTTTCCATCCTATTGATGAAATTGAGTGCAGGTGCAGAGAGAACGCAGAGGATTGAAATGTTCAGGGAAAGGGTCTCACGCAGGAGCTCTAGACCAAAGGCACATTACTATGATTTATTAAAGTGCTTCATGCATGCAAAAGGAAACGTCCCTGGGTGGGCTTGAACCACCAACCTTTTGGTTAACAGCCGAACGCGCTAACCAATTGCGCCACAGAGACTAGTGACAAAAGCACATCTCCTGAGACTCAACATATATCTTTATGTGTGCGCGCCTGCCTTGAGCTTGTGTTATATAAGGCGTCTTTATCCTATGCAGCATTTGTCATTTGCTTAGTGTCTTGTCACTGTTGGGTGTTATGATGCGCAGACTACTGTCTAATGGTGTTAGGGCCAGTATTACAACCAGTCCCAGTGTATGAGATACATGTATGACTTTTCTGTGGCCTTCTTAGCGTAGCTATCTGCTCCTCTGGTGGTGTTCTACCAGCCTGTCAGGCGTGTGTCTTGCCCATCCAATCTTCACTGTGGCATGTTAGACTTGTCTTCTCTGTGAGCGGAGTCTCCTTCCCAGAGCAGGTGCTTTCTCTGAACTCTTGCTTTGTAAGACTGCTGGGCAAGGCCCTCCCTAGCCCCTCACTCAGATAGATACATTTACCTGCAGAGCTCAGCTTTGGAGAAAGAGAGGGGGCAGAGAGCGCAAAGGGGAAGGACCAAGGTGCACACCTTATTTTACATAAAAGCTCGGGCTCTTGGGAGGACAGGGACATGAGGGTTCTCAGGGAAAGCCATCACATTAGTATTGATGGCTGGGCCTTGAAACACAACAATCCCGGAATGGCCAGGCACAAAATGCCTGTGCAATAGGCCTGACCATAGGCTTCTGGAGGTCTTGCTCTCCAGAGGCCCCAGTGGTCTAAGCCCGACCAGGGCTGTAGGCCGCGTTGGGAGCGCGTTAGGGACGCAGGGTGCAGAACTCTGCCCGTTTCACCCCAGCATTTCGGGGAGGACAGGGAATTTGGCAAAGACAGTGGGAAGGATTTTTAAGGAGGAGAGTTCAGTGACATGATCTGAAACACAATAGTGCTGGTGATCTGGAGGCTGCCTTCTATGAGCCACTTCTGTCGGGAGCAGCCTGCCATCATGCCCTGATAACCACAACACTAGTCCCAAGCCAGTGACCTCAGCAAATGCAAAAACATTCATACTTATAGTCTCCTGCATCTGATTCTTGCCATCATGTGAAACGTTGGCATTCCAATGTCTGTTGCACACACTTTGTTCATAGGTGTGCAATTTGAGTGCGTGCGCCTCATCACTGTCTTGGACAGAGCTCTGTCTCTAAGCTACACATGTGAAGCATTGGTGGTTCAGTGGTAGAATTCTCGCCTGCCACGCGGGAGTCCCGGGTTCGATTCCCGGCCAATGCAAGGCTGTGTTCTTTTGACTTTGCTTTCTAAATCAAATATGGGAACTCAGTGGGGCATAAAATGGGAAACAGTGACCCCAACGTGATTTGAACACGCAACCTTCTGATCTGGAGTCAGACGCGCTACCGTTGCGCCACGAGGTCCTTGCTTTTGGAGTCACATCAGCAAATGTTGTGAGCCTTTTCATTTTTGCCCACCTCCTTATGTGCCTAGGGTTGTATTACAAGGTTTGGCTTTTTGTTTTCCATCCTATTGATGAAATTGAGTGCAGGTGCAGAGAGAACGCAGAGGATTGAAATGTTCAGGGAAAGGGTCTCACGCAGGAGCTCTAGACCAAAGGCACATTACTATGATTTATTAAAGTGCTTCATGCATGCAAAAGGAAACGTCCCTGGGTGGGCTTGAACCACCAACCTTTCGGTTAACAGCCGAACACGCTAACCGATTGCGCCACAGAGACTAGTGACAAAAGTACATCTCCTGAGACTCAACATATATCTTTATGTGTGCGCGCCTGCCTTGAGCTTGTGTTATATAAGGCGTCTTTATCCTACGCAGCATTTGCCATTTGCTTAGTGTCTTGTCACTGTTGGGTGTTATGATGCGCAGACTACTGTCTAATGGTGTTAGGGCCAGTATTTCAACCAGTCCCAGTGTATGAGATACATGAATGACTTTTCTGTGGCCTTCTTAGCGTAGCTATCTGCTCCTCTGGTGGTGTTCTACCAGCCTGTCAGGCGTGTGTCTTGCCCATCCAATCTTCACTGTGGCATGTTAGACTTGTCTTCTCTGTGAGCGGAGTCTCCTTCCCAGAGCAGGTGCTTTCTCTGAACTCTTGCTTTGTAAGACTGCTGGGCAAGGCCCTCCCTAGCCCCTCACTCAGATAGATACATTTACCTGCAGAGCTCAGCTTTGGAGAAAGAGAGGGGGCAGAGAGCGCAAAGGGGAAGGCCCAAGGTGCACACCTTATTTTACATAAAAGCTCGGGCTCTTGGGAGGACAGGGACATGAGGGTTCTCAGGGAAAGCCATCACATTAGTATTGATGGCTGGGCCTTGAAACACAACAATCCCGGAATGGCCAGGCACAAAATGCCTGTGCAATAGGCCTGACCATAGGCTTCTGGAGGTCTTGCTCTCCAGAGGCCCCAGTGGTCTAAGCCCGACCAGGGCTGTGCCCGACCAGGGCTGTAGGCCGCGTTGGGAGCGAGTTAGGGACGCATAAAGGGACGCAGGGCGCAGAACTCTGCCCGTTTCACCCCAGCATTTCGGGGAGGACAGGGAATTTGGCAAAGACAGTGGGAAGGATTTTTAAGGAGGAGAGTTCAGTGACATGATCTGAAACACAATAGTGCTGGTGATCTGGAGGCTGCCTTCTATGAGCCACTTCTGTCGGGAGCAGCCTGCCATCATGCCCTGATAACCACAACACTAGTCCCAAGCCAGTGACCTCAGCAAATGCAAAAACATTCATACTTATAGTCTCCTGCATCTGATTCTTGCCATCATGTGAAACGTTGGCATTCCAATGTCTGTTGCACACACTTTGTTCATAGGTGTGCAATTTGAGTGCGTGCGCCTCATCACTGTCTTGGACAGAGCTCTGTCTCTAAGCTATACATGTGAAGCATTGGTGGTTCAGTGGTAGAATTCTCACCTGCCACGCGGGAGGCCCGGGTTCGATTCCCGGCCAATGCAAGGCTGTGTTCTTTTGACTTTGCTTTCTAAATCAAATATGGGAACTCAGTGGGGCATAAAATGGGAAACAGTGACCCCGACGTGATTTGAACACGCAACTTTCTGATCTGGAGTCAGACGCGCTACCGTTGCGCCACGAGGTCCTTGCTTTTGGAGTCACATCAGCAAATGTTGTGAGCCTTTTCATTTTTGCCCACCTCCTTATGTGCCTAGGGTTGTATTACAAGGTTTGGCTTTTTGTTTTCCATCCTATTGATGAAATTGAGTGCAGGTGCAGAGAGAACGCAGAGGATTGAAATGTTCAGGGAAAGGGTCCCACGCAGGAGCTCTAGACCAAAGGCACATTACTATGATTTATTAAAGTGCTTCATGCATGCAAAAGGAAACGTCCCTGGGTGGGCTTGAACCACCAACCTTTTGGTTAACAGCCGAACGCGCTAACCAATTGCGCCACAGAGACTAGTGACAAAAGCACACCTCCTGAGACTCAACATATATCTTTATGTGTGAGCGCCTGCCTTGAGCTTGTGTTATATAAGGCGTCTTTATCCTATGCAGCATTTGTCATTTGCTTAGTGTCTTGTCACTGTTGGGTGTTATGATGCGCAGACTACTGTCTAATGGTGTTAGGGCCAGTATTACAACCAGTCCCAGTGTATGAGGTACATGTATGACTTTTCTGTGGCCTTCTTAGCGTAGCTATCTGCTCCTCTGGTGGTGTTCTACCAGCCTGTCAGGCGTGTGTCTTGCCCATCCAATCTTCACTGTGGCATGTTAGACTTGTCTTCTCTGTGAGCGGAGTCTCCTTCCCAGAGCAGGTGCTTTCTCTGAACTCTTGCTTTGTAAGACTGCTGGGCAAGGCCCTCCCTAGCCCCTCACTCAGATAGATACATTTACCTGCAGAGCTCAGCTTTGGAGAAAGAGAGGGGGCAGAGAGCGCAAAGGGGAAGGCCCAAGGTGCACACCTTATTTTACATAAAAGCTCGGGCTCTTGGGAGGACAGGGACATGAGGGTTCTCAGGGAAAGCCATCACATTAGTATTGATGGCTGGGCCTTGAAACACAACAATCCCGGAATGGCCAGGCACAAAATGCCTGTGCAATAGGCCTGACCATAGGCTTCTGGAGGTCTTGCTCTCCAGAGGCCCCAGTGGTCTAAGCCCGACCAGGGCTGTGCCCGACCAGGGCTGTAGGCCGCGTTGGGAGCGCGTTAGGGACGCAGGGTGCAGAACTCTGCCCGTTTCACCCCAGCATTTCGGGGAGGACAGGGATTTAAGGAGGAGAGTTCAGTGACATGATCTGAAACACAATAGTGCTGGTGATCTGGAGGCTGCCTTCTATGAGCCACTTCTATCGGGAGCAGCCTGCCATCATGCCCTGATAACCACAACACTAGTCCCAAGCCAGTGACCTCAGCAAATGCAAAAACATTCATACTTATAGTCTCCTGCATCTGATTCTTGCCATCATGTGAAACGTTGGCATTCCAATGTCTGTTGCACACACTTTGTTCATAGGTGTGCAATTTGAGTGCGTGCGCCTCATCACTGTCTTGGACAGAGCTCTGTCTCTAAGCTACACATGTGAAGCATTGGTGGTTCAGTGGTAGAATTCTCGCCTGCCACGCGGGAGGCCCGGGTTCGATTCCCGGCCAATGCAAGGCTGTGTTCTTTTGACTTTGCTTTCTAAATCAAATATGGGAACTCAGTGGGGCATAAAATGGGAAACAGTGACCCCGACGTGATTTGAACACGCAACCTTCTGATCTGGAGTCAGACGCGCTACCGTTGCGCCACGAGGTCCTTGCTTTTGGAGTCACATCAGCAAATGTTGTGAGCCTTTTCATTTTTGCCCACCTCCTTATGTGCCTAGGGTTGTATTACAAGGTTTGGCTTTTTGTTTTCCATCCTATTGATGAAATTGAGTGCAGGTGCAGAGAGAACGCAGAGGATTGAAATGTTCAGGGAAAGGGTCTCACGCAGGAGCTCTAGACCAAAGGCACATTACTATGATTTATTAAAGTGCTTCATGCATGCAAAAGGAAACGTCCCTGGGTGGGCTTGAACCACCAACCTTTCGGTTAACATCCGAACGCGCTAACCGATTGCGCCACAGAGACTAGTGACAAAAGCACATCTCCTGAGACTCAACATATATCTTTATGTGTGCGCACCTGCCTTGAGCTTGTGTTATATAAGGCGTCTTTATCCTACGCAGCATTTGCCATTTGCTTAGTGTCTTGTCACTGTTGGGTGTTATGATGCGCAGACTACTGTCTAATGGTGTTAGGGCCAGTATTACAACCAGTCCCAGTGTATGAGATACATGAATGACTTTTCTGTGGCCTTCTTAGCGTAGCTATCTGCTCCTCTGGTGGTGTTCTACCAGCCTGTCAGGCGTGTGTCTTGCCCATCCAATCTTCACTGTGGCATGTTAGACTTGTCTTCTCTGTGAGCGGAGTCTCCTTCCCAGAGCAGGTGCTTTCTCTGAACTCTTGCTTTGTAAGACTGCTGGGCAAGGCCCTCCCTAGCCCCTCACTCAGATAGATACATTTACCTGCAGAGCTCAGCTTTGGAGAAAGAGAGGGGGCAGAGAGCGCAAAGGGGAAGGCCCAAGGTGCACACCTTATTTTACATAAAAGCTCGGGCTCTTGGGAGGACAGGGACATGAGGGTTCTCAGGGAAAGCCATCACATTAGTATTGATGGCTGGGCCTTGAAACACAACAATCCCGGAATGGCCAGGCACAAAATGCCTGTGCAATAGGCCTGACCATAGGCTTCTGGAGGTCTTGCTCTCCAGAGGCCCCAGTGGTCTAAGCCCGACCAGGGCTGTGCCCGACCAGGGCTGTAGGCCGCGTTGGGAGCGAGTCAGGGACGCATAAAGGGACGCAGGGCGCAGAACTCTGCCCGTTTCACCCCAGCATTTCGGGGAGGACAGGGAATTTGGCAAAGACAGTGGGAAGGATTTTTAAGGAGGAGAGTTCAGTGACATGATCTGAAACACAATAGTGCTGGTGATCTGGAGGCTGCCTTCTATGAGCCACTTCTGTCGGGAGCAGCCTGCCATCATGCCCTGATAACCACAACACTAGTCCCAAGCCAGTGACCTCAGCAAATGCAAAAACATTCATACTTATAGTCTCCTGCATCTGATTCTTGCCATCATGTGAAACGTTGGCATTCCAATGTCTGTTGCACACACTTTGTTCATAGGTGTGCAATTTGAGTGCGTGCGCCTCATCACTGTCTTGGACAGAGCTCTGTCTCTAAGTTACACATGTGAAGCATTGGTGGTTCAGTGGTAGAATTCTCGCCTGCCACGCGGGAGGCCCGGGTTCGATTTCCGGCCAATGCAAGGCTGTGTTCTTTTGACTTTGCTTTCTAAATCAAATATGGGAACTCAGTGGGGCATAAAATGGGAAACAGTGACCCCGACATGATTTGAACACGCAACCTTCTGATCTGGAGTCAGACGCGCTACCGTTGCGTCACGAGGTCCTTGCTTTTGGAGTCACATCAGCAAATGTTGTGAGCCTTTTCATTTTTGCCCACCTCCTTATGTGCCTAGGGTTGTATTACAAGGTTTGGCTTTTTGTTTTCCATCCTATTGATGAAATTGAGTGCAGGTGCAGAGAGAACGCAGAGGATTGAAATGTTCAGGGAAAGGGTCTCACGCAGGAGCTCTAGACCAAAGGCACATTACTATGATTTA
>NC_140586.1:930360816-930363316 GCF_964204655.1 Triturus cristatus
GTTTGGCTTTTTGTTTTCCATCCTATTGATGAAATTGAGTGCAGGTGCAGAGAGAACGCAGAGGATTGAAATGTTCAGGGAAAGGGTCTCACGCAGGAGCTCTAGACCAAAGGCACATTACTATGATTTATTAAAGTGCTTCATGCATGCAAAAGGAAACGTCCCTGGGTGGGCTTGAACCACCAACCTTTCGGTTAACAGCAGAACACGCTAACCGATTGCGCCACAGAGACTAGTGACAAAAACACATCTCCTGAGACTCAACATATATCTTTATGTGTGCGCGCCTGCCTTGAGCTTGTGTTATATAAGGCGTCTTCATCCTATGCAGCATTTGTCATTTGCTTAGTGTCTTGTCACTGTTGGGTGTTATGATGCGCAGACTACTGTCTAATGGTGTTAGGGCCAGTATTACAACCAGTCCCAGTGTATGAGATACATGTATGACTTTTCTGTGGCCTTCTTAGCGTAGCTATCTGCTCCTCTGGTGGTGTTCTACCAGCCTGTCAGGCGTGTGTCTTGCCCATCCAATCTTCACTGTGGCATGTTAGACTTGTCTTCTCTGTGAGCGGAGTCTTCTTCCCAGAGCAGGTGCTTTCTCTGAACTCTTGCTTTGTAAGACTGCTGGGCAAGGCCCTCCCTAGCCCCTCACTCAGATAGATACATTTACCTGCAGAGCTCAGCTTTGGAGAAAGAGAGGGGGCAGAGAGCGCAAAGGGGAAGGCCCAAGGTGCACTCCTTATTTTACATAAAAGCTCGGGCTCTTGGGAGGACAGGGACATGAGGGTTCTCAGGGAAAGCCATCACATTAGTATTGATGGCTGGGCCTTGAAACACAACAATCCCGGAATGGCCAGGCACAAAATGCCTGTGCAATAGGCCTGACCATAGGCTTCTGGAGGTCTTGCTCTCCAGAGGCCCCAGTGGTCTAAGCCCGACCAGGGCTGTAGGCCGCGTTGGGAGCGCGTTAGGGACGCAGGGTGCAGAACTCTGCCCGTTTCACCCCAGCATTTCGGGGAGGACAGGGAATTTGGCAAAGACAGTGGGAAGGATTTTTAAGGAGGAGAGTTCAGTGACATGATCTGAAACACAATAGTGCTGGTGATCTGGAGGCTGCCTTCTATGAGCCACTTCTGTCGGGAGCAGCCTGCCATCATGCCCTGATAACCACAACACTAGTCCCAAGCCAGTGACCTCAGCAAATGCAAAAACATTCATACTTATAGTCTCCTGCATCTGATTCTTGCCATCATGTGAAACGTTGGCATTCCAATGTCTGTTGCACACACTTTGTTCATAGGTGTGCAATTTGAGTGCGTGCGCCTCATCACTGTCTTGGACAGAGCTCTGTCTCTAAGCTACACATGTGAAGCATTGGTGGTTCAGTGGTAGAATTCTCGCCTGCCACGCGGGATGCCCGGGTTCGATTCCCGGCCAATGCAAGGCTGTGTTCTTTTGACTTTGCTTTCTAAATCAAATATGGGAACTCAGTGGGGCATAAAATGGGAAACAGTGACCCCGACGTGATTTGAACACGCAACCTTCTGATCTGGAGTCAGACGCGCTACCGTTGCGCCACGAGGTCCTTGCTTTTGGAGTCACCTCAGCAAATGTTGTGAGCCTTTTCATTTTTGCCCACCTCCTTATGTGCCTAGGGTTGTATTACAAGGTTTGGCTTTTTGTTTTCCATCCTATTGATGAAATTGAGTGCAGGTGCAGAGAGAACGCAGAGGATTGAAATGTTCAGGGAAAGGGTCTCACGCAGGAGCTCTAGACCAAAGGCACATTACTATGATTTATTAAAGTGCTTCATGCATGCAAAAGGAAACGTCCCTGGGTGGGCTTGAACCACCAACCTTTCGGTTAACAGCCGAACACGCTAACCGATTGCGCCACAGAGACTAGTGACAAAAGCACATCTCCTGAGACTCAACATATATCTTTATGTGTGCGCGCCTGCCTTGAGCTTGTGTTATATAAGGCGTCTTTATCCTACGCAGCATTTGCCATTTGCTTAGTGTCTTGTCACTGTTGGGTGTTATGATGCGCAGACTACTGTCTAATGGTGTTAGGGCCAGTATTACAACCAGTCCCAGTGTATGAGATACATGAATGACTTTTCTGTGGCCTTCTTAGCGTAGCTATCTGCTCCTCTGGTGGTGTTCTACCAGCCTGTCAGGCGTGTGTCTTGCCCATCCAATCTTCACTGTGGCATGTTAGACTTGTCTTCTCTGTGAGCGGAGTCTCCTTCCCAGAGCAGGTGCTTTCTCTGAACTCTTGCTTTGTAAGACTGCTGGGCAAGGCCCTCCCTAGCCCCTCACTCAGATAGATACATTTACCTGCAGAGCTCAGCTTTGGAGAAAGAGAGGGGGCAGAGAGCGCAAAGGGGAAGGCCCAAGGTGCACACCTTATTTTACATAAAAGCTCGGGCTCTTGGGAGGACAGGGACATGAGGGTTCTCAGGGAAAGCCATCACATTAGTATTGATGGCTGGGCCTTG
>NC_140586.1:930380816-930390816 GCF_964204655.1 Triturus cristatus
CTTTTGACTTTGCTTTCTAAATCAAATATGGGAACTCAGTGGGGCATAAAATGGGAAACAGTGACCCCGACGTGATTTGAACACGCAACCTTCTGATCTGGAGTCAGACGCGCTACCGTTGCGCCACGAGGTCCTTGATTTTGGAGTCACATCAGCAAATGTTGTGAGCCTTTTCATTTTTGCCCACCTCCTTATGTGCCTAGGGTTGTATTACAAGGTTTGGCTTTTTGTTTTCCATCCTATTGATGAAATTGAGTGCAGGTGCAGAGAGAACGCAGAGGATTGAAATGTTCAGGGAAAGGGTCTCACGCAGGAGCTCTAGACCAAAGGCACATTACTATGATTTATTAAAGTGCTTCATGCATGCAAAAGGAAACGTCCCTGGGTGGGCTTGAACCACCAACCTTTCGGTTAACAGCCGAACACGCTAACCGATTGCGCCACAGAGACTAGTGACAAAAGCACATCTCCTGAGACTCAACATATATCTTTATGTGTGCGCGCCTGCCTTGAGCTTGTGTTATATAAGGCGTCTTTATCCTACGCAGCATTTGCCATTTGCTTAGTGTCTTGTCACTGTTGGGTGTTATGATGCGCAGACTACTGTCTAATGGTGTTAGGGCCAGTATTACAACCAGTCCCAGTGTATGAGATACATGAATGACTTTTCTGTGGCCTTCTTAGCGTAGCTATCTGCTCCTCTGGTGGTGTTCTACCAGCCTGTCAGGCGTGTGTCTTGCCCATCCAATCTTCACTGTGGCATGTTAGACTTGTCTTCTCTGTGAGCGGAGTCTCCTTCCCAGAGCAGGTGCTTTCTCTGAACTCTTGCTTTGTAAGACTGCTGGGCAAGGCCCTCCCTAGCCCCTCACTCAGATAGATACATTTACCTGCAGAGCTCAGCTTTGGAGAAAGAGAGGGGGCAGAGAGCGCAAAGGGGAAGGCCCAAGGTGCACACCTTATTTTACATAAAAGCTCGGGCTCTTGGGAGGACAGGGACATGAGGGTTCTCAGGGAAAGCCATCACATTAGTATTGATGGCTGGGCCTTGAAACACAACAATCCCGGAATGGCCAGGCACAAAATGCCTGTGCAATAGGCCTGACCATAGGCTTCTGGAGGTCTTGCTCTCCAGAGGCCCCAGTGGTCTAAGCCCGACCAGGGCTGTGCCCGACCAGGGCTGTAGGCCGCGTTGGGAGCGAGTTAGGGACGCATAAAGGGACGCAGGGCGCAGAACTCTGCCCGTTTCACCCCAGCATTTCGGGGAGGACAGGGAATTTGGCAAAGACAGTGGGAAGGATTTTTAAGGAGGAGAGTTCAGTGACATGATCTGAAACACAATAGTGCTGGTGATCTGGAGGCTGCCTTCTATGAGCCACTTCTGTCGGGAGCAGCCTGCCATCATGCCCTGATAACCACAACACTAGTCCCAAGCCAGTGACCTCAGCAAATGCAAAAACATTCATACTTATAGTCTCCTGCATCTGATTCTTGCCATCATGTGAAACGTTGGCATTCCAATGTCTGTTGCACACACTTTGTTCATAGGTGTGCAATTTGAGTGCGTGCGCCTCATCACTGTCTTGGACAGAGCTCTGTCTCTAAGCTACACATGTGAAGCATTGGTGGTTCAGTGGTAGAATTCTCACCTGCCACGCGGGAGGCCCGGGTTCGATTCCCGGCCAATGCAAGGCTGTGTTCTTTTGACTTTGCTTTCTAAATCAAATATGGGAACTCAGTGGGGCATAAAATGGGAAACAGTGACCCCGACGTGATTTGAACACGCAACCTTCTGATCTGGAGTCAGACGCGCTACCGTTGCGCCACGAGGTCCTTGCTTTTGGAGTCACATCAGCAAATGTTGTGAGCCTTTTCATTTTTGCCCACCTCCTTATGTGCCTAGGGTTGTATTACAAGGTTTGGCTTTTTGTTTTCCATCCTATTGATGAAATTGAGTGCAGGTGCAGAGAGAACGCAGAGGATTGAAATGTTCAGGGAAAGGGTCTCACGCAGGAGCTCTAGACCAAAGGCACATTACTATGATTTATTAAAGTGCTTCATGCATGCAAAAGGAAACGTCCCTGGGTGGGCTTGAACCACCAACCTTTCGGTTAACAGCAGAACGCGCTAACCGATTGCGCCACAGAGACTAGTGACAAAAACACATCTCCTGAGACTCAACATATATCTTTATGTGTGCGCGCCTGCCTTGAGCTTGTGTTATATAAGGCGTCTTTATCCTATGCAGCATTTGTCATTTGCTTAGTGTCTTGTCACTGTTGGGTGTTATGATGCGCAGACTACTGTCTAATGGTGTTAGGGCCAGTATTACAACCAGTCCCAGTGTATGAGATACATGTATGACTTTTCTGTGGCCTTCTTAGCGTAGCTATCTGCTCCTCTGGTGGTGTTCTACCAGCCTGTCAGGCGTGTGTCTTGCCCATCCAATCTTCACTGTGGCATGTTAGACTTGTCTTCTCTGTGAGCGGAGTCTTCTTCCCAGAGCAGGTGCTTTCTCTGAACTCTTGCTTTGTAAGACTGCTGGGCAAGGCCCTCCCTAGCCCCTCACTCAGATAGATACATTTACCTGCAGAGCTCAGCTTTGGAGAAAGAGAGGGGGCAGAGAGCGCAAAGGGGAAGGCCCAAGGTGCACTCCTTATTTTACATAAAAGCTCGGGCTCTTGGGAGGACAGGGACATGAGGGTTCTCAGGGAAAGCCATCACATTAGTATTGATGGCTGGGCCTTGAAACACAACAATCCCGGAATGGCCAGGCACAAAATGCCTGTGCAATAGGCCTGACCATAGGCTTCTGGAGGTCTTGCTCTCCAGAGGCCCCAGTGGTCTAAGCCCGACCAGGGCTGTGCCCGACCAGGGCTGTAGGGACGCATAAAGGGAC
The DNA here is from genome assembly GCF_964204655.1 of Triturus cristatus. Classification (NCBI taxonomy): domain Eukaryota; kingdom Metazoa; phylum Chordata; class Amphibia; order Caudata; family Salamandridae; genus Triturus; species Triturus cristatus. The sequence goes on from NC_140586.1 coordinate 930,383,713, forward strand.
GCAGGGCTCAGAACTCTGCCCGTTTCACCCCAGCATTTCGGGGAGGACAGGGAATTTGGCAAAGACAGTGGGAAGGATTTTTAAGGAGGAGAGTTCAGTGACATGATCTGAAACACAATAGTGCTGGTGATCTGGAGGCTGCCTTCTATGAGCCACTTCTGTCGGGAGCAGCCTGCCATCATGCCCTGATAACCACAACACTAGTCCCAAGCCAGTGACCTCAGCAAATGCAAAAACATTCATACTTATAGTCTCCTGCATCTGATTCTTGCCATCATGTGAAACGTTGGCATTCCAATGTCTGTTGCACACACTTTGTTCATAGGTGTGCAATTTGAGTGCGTGCGCCTCATCACTGTCTTGGACAGAGCTCTGTCTCTAAGCTACACATGTGAAGCATTGGTGGTTCAGTGGTAGAATTCTCGCCTGCCACGCGGGAGCCCCGGGTTCGATTCCCGGCCAATGCAAGGCTGTGTTCTTTTGACTTTGCTTTCTAAATCAAATATGGGAACTCAGTGGGGCATAAAATGGGAAACAGTGACCCCGACGTGATTTGAACACGCAACTTTCTGATCTGGAGTCAGACGCGCTACCGTTGCGCCACGAGGTCCTTGCTTTTGGAGTCACATCAGCAAATGTTGTGAGCCTTTTCATTTTTGCCCACCTCCTTATGTGCCTAGGGTTGTATTACAAGGTTTGGCTTTTTGTTTTCCATCCTATTGATGAAATTGAGTGCAGGTGCAGAGAGAACGCAGAGGATTGAAATGTTCAGGGAAAGGGTCTCACGCAGGAGCTCTAGACCAAAGGCACATTACTATGATTTATTAAAGTGCTTCATGCATGCAAAAGGAAACGTCCCTGGGTGGGCTTATACCACCAACCTTTCGGTTAACAGCAGAACGCGCTAACCGATTGCGCCACAGAGACTAGTGACAAAAACACATCTCCTGAGACTCAACATATATCTTTATGTGTGCGCGCCTGCCTTGAGCTTGTGTTATATAAGGCGTCTTTATCCTATGCAGCATTTGTCATTTGCTTAGTGTCTTGTCACTGTTGGGTGTTATGATGCGCAGACTACTGTCTAATGGTGTTAGGGCCAGTATTACAACCAGTCCCAGTGTATGAGATACATGTATGACTTTTCTGTGGCCTTCTTAGCGTAGCTATCTGCTCCTCTGGTGGTGTTCTACCAGCCTGTCAGGCGTGTGTCTTGCCCATCCAATCTTCACTGTGGCATGTTAGACTTGTCTTCTCTGTGAGCGGAGTCTTCTTCCCAGAGCAGGTGCTTTCTCTGAACTCTTGCTTTGTAAGACTGCTGGGCAAGGCCCTCCCTAGCCCCTCACTCAGATAGATACATTTACCTGCAGAGCTCAGCTTTGGAGAAAGAGAGGGGGCAGAGAGCGCAAAGGGGAAGGCCCAAGGTGCACTCCTTATTTTACATAAAAGCTCGGGCTCTTGGGAGGACAGGGACATGAGGGTTCTCAGGGAAAGCCATCACATTAGTATTGATGGCTGGGCCTTGAAACACAACAATCCCGGAATGGCCAGGCACAAAATGCCTGTGCAATAGGCCTGACCATAGGCTTCTGGAGGTCTTGCTCTCCAGAGGCCCCAGTGGTCTAAGCCCGACCAGGGCTGTGCCCGACCAGGGCTGTAGGGACGCATAAAGGGACGCAGGGCTCAGAACTCTGCCCGTTTCACCCCAGCATTTCGGGGAGGACAGGGAATTTGGCAAAGACAGTGGGAAGGATTTTTAAGGAGGAGAGTTCAGTGACATGATCTGAAACACAATAGTGCTGGTGATCTGGAGGCTGCCTTCTATGAGCCACTTCTGTCGGGAGCAGCCTGCCATCATGCCCTGATAACCACAACACTAGTCCCAAGCCAGTGACCTCAGCAAATGCAAAAACATTCATACTTATAGTCTCCTGCATCTGATTCTTGCCATCATGTGAAACGTTGGCATTCCAATGTCTGTTGCACACACTTTGTTCATAGGTGTGCAATTTGAGTGCGTGCGCCTCATCACTGTCTTGGACAGAGCTCTGTCTCTAAGCTACACATGTGAAGCATTGGTGGTTCAGTGGTAGAATTCTCGCCTGCCACGCGGGAGCCCCGGGTTCGATTCCCGGCCAATGCAAGGCTGTGTTCTTTTGACTTTGCTTTCTAAATCAAATATGGGAACTCAGTGGGGCATAAAATGGGAAACAGTGACCCCCAACGTGATTTGAACACGCAACCTTCTGATCTGGAGTCAGACGCGCTACCGTTGCGCCACGAGGTCCTTGCTTTTGGAGTCACATCAGCAAATGTTGTGAGCCTTTTCATTTTTGCCCACCTCCTTATATGCCTAGGGTTGTAATACAAGGTTTGGCTTTTTGTTTTCCATCCTATTGATGAAATTGAGTGCAGGTGCAGAGAGAACGCAGAGGATTGAAATGTTCAGGGAAAGGGTCTCACGCAGGAGCTCTAGACCAAAGGCACATTACTATGATTTATTAAAGTGCTTCATGCATGCAAAAGGAAACGTCCCTGGGGGGGCTTGAACCACCAACCTTTTGGTTAACAGCCGAACGCGCTAACCAATTGCGCCACAGAGACTAGTGACAAAAGCACATCTCCTGAGACTCAACATATATCTTTATGTGTGCGCGCCTGCCTTGAGCTTGTGTTATATAAGGCGTCTTTATCCTATGCAGCATTTGTCATTTGCTTAGTGTCTTGTCACTGTTGGGTGTTATGATGCGCAGACTACTGTCTAATGGTGTTAGGGCCAGTATTACAACCAGTCCCAGTGTATGAGATACATGTATGACTTTTCTGTGGCCTTCTTAGCGTAGCTATCTGCTCCTCTGGTGGTGTTCTACCAGCCTGTCAGGCGTGTGTCTTGCCCATCCAATCTTCACTGTGGCATGTTAGACTTGTCTTCTCTGTGAGCGGAGTCTCCTTCCCAGAGCAGGTGCTTTCTCTGAACTCTTGCTTTGTAAGACTGCTGGGCAAGGCCCTCCCTAGCCCCTCACTCAGATAGATACATTTACCTGCAGAGCTCAGCTTTGGAGAAAGAGAGGGGGCAGAGAGCGCAAAGGGGAAGGACCAAGGTGCACACCTTATTTTACATAAAAGCTCGGGCTCTTGGGAGGACAGGGACATGAGGGTTCTCAGGGAAAGCCATCACATTAGTATTGATGGCTGGGCCTTGAAACACAACAATCCCGGAATGGCCAGGCACAAAATGCCTGTGCAATAGGCCTGACCATAGGCTTCTGGAGGTCTTGCTCTCCAGAGGCCCCAGTGGTCTAAGCCCGACCAGGGCTGTAGGCCGCGTTAGGAGCGCGTTAGGGACGCAGGGTGCAGAACTCTGCCCGTTTCACCCCAGCATTTCGGGGAGGACAGGGAATTTGGCAAAGACAGTGGGAAGGATTTTTAAGGAGGAGAGTTCAGTGACATGATCTGAAACACAATAGTGCTGGTGATCTGGAGGCTGCCTTCTATGAGCCACTTCTGTCGGGAGCAGCCTGCCATCATGCCCTGATAACCACAACACTAGTCCCAAGCCAGTGACCTCAGCAAATGCAAAAACATTCATACTTATAGTCTCCTGCATCTGATTCTTGCCATCATGTGAAACGTTGGCATTCCAATGTCTGTTGCACACACTTTGTTCATAGGTGTGCAATTTGAGTGCGTGCGCCTCATCACTGTCTTGGACAGAGCTCTGTCTCTAAGCTACACATGTGAAGCATTGGTGGTTCAGTGGTAGAATTCTCGCCTGCCACGCGGGAGGCCCGGGTTCGATTCCCGGCCAATGCAAGGCTGTGTTCTTTTGACTTTGCTTTCTAAATCAAATATGGGAACTCAGTGGGGCATAAAATGGGAAACAGTGACCCCGACGTGATTTGAACACGCAACCTTCTGATCTGGAGTCAGACGCGCTACCGTTGCGCCACGAGGTCCTTGCTTTTGGAGTCACATCAGCAAATGTTGTGAGCCTTTTCATTTTTGCCCACCTCCTTATGTGCCTAGGGTTGTATTACAAGGTTTGGCTTTTTGTTTTCCATCCTATTGATGAAATTGAGTGCAGGTGCAGAGAGAACGCAGAGGATTGAAATGTTCAGGGAAAGGGTCTCACGCAGGAGCTCTAGACCAAAGGCACATTACTATGATTTATTAAAGTGCTTCATGCATGCAAAAGGAAACGTCCCTGGGTGGGCTTGAACCACCAACCTTTCGGTTAACAGCCGAACACGCTAACCGATTGCGCCACAGAGACTAGTGACAAAAGCACATCTCCTGAGACTCAACATATATCTTTATGTGTGCGCGCCTGCCTTGAGCTTGTGTTATATAAGGCGTCTTTATCCTACGCAGCATTTGCCATTTGCTTAGTGTCTTGTCACTGTTGGGTGTTATGATGCGCAGACTACTGTCTAATGGTGTTAGGGCCAGTATTACAACCAGTCCCAGTGTATGAGATACATGAATGACTTTTCTGTGGCCTTCTTAGCGTAGCTATCTGCTCCTCTGGTGGTGTTCTACCAGCCTGTCAGGCGTGTGTCTTGCCCATCCAATCTTCACTGTGGCATGTTAGACTTGTCTTCTCTGTGAGCGGAGTCTCCTTCCCAGAGCAGGTGCTTTCTCTGAACTCTTGCTTTGTAAGACTGCTGGGCAAGGCCCTCCCTAGCCCCTCACTCAGATAGATACATTTACCTGCAGAGCTCAGCTTTGGAGAAAGAGAGGGGGCAGAGAGCGCAAAGGGGAAGGCCCAAGGTGCACACCTTATTTTACATAAAAGCTCGGGCTCTTGGGAGGACAGGGACATGAGGGTTCTCAGGGAAAGCCATCACATTAGTATTGATGGCTGGGCCTTGAAACACAACAATCCCGGAATGGCCAGGCACAAAATGCCTGTGCAATAGGCCTGACCATAGGCTTCTGGAGGTCTTGCTCTCCAGAGGCCCCAGTGGTCTAAGCCCGACCAGGGCTGTGCCCGACCAGGGCTGTAGGCCGCGTTGGGAGCGAGTTAGGGACGCATAAAGGGACGCAGGGCGCAGAACTCTGCCCGTTTCACCCCAGCATTTCGGGGAGGACAGGGAATTTGGCAAAGACAGTGGGAAGGATTTTTAAGGAGGAGAGTTCAGTGACATGATCTGAAACACAATAGTGCTGGTGATCTGGAGGCTGCCTTCTATGAGCCACTTCTGTCGGGAGCAGCCTGCCATCATGCCCTGATAACCACAACACTAGTCCCAAGCCAGTGACCTCAGCAAATGCAAAAACATTCATACTTATAGTCTCCTGCATCTGATTCTTGCCATCATGTGAAACGTTGGCATTCCAATGTCTGTTGCACACACTTTGTTCATAGGTGTGCAATTTGAGTGCGTGCGCCTCATCACTGTCTTGGACAGAGCTCTGTCTCTAAGCTACACATGTGAAGCATTGGTGGTTCAGTGGTAGAATTCTCACCTGCCACGCGGGAGGCCCGGGTTCGATTCCCGGCCAATGCAAGGCTGTGTTCTTTTGACTTTGCTTTCTAAATCAAATATGGGAACTCAGTGGGGCATAAAATGGGAAACAGTGACCCCGACGTGATTTGAACACGCAACTTTCTGATCTGGAGTCAGACGCGCTACCGTTGCGCCACGATGTCCTTGCTTTTGGAGTCACATCAGCAAATGTTGTGAGCCTTTTCATTTTTGCCCACCTCCTTATGTGCCTAGGGTTGTATTACAAGGTTTGGCTTTTTGTTTTCCATCCTATTGATGAAATTGAGTGCAGGTGCAGAGAGAACGCAGAGGATTGAAATGTTCAGGGAAAGGGTCTCACGCAGGAGCTCTAGACCAAAGGCACATTACTATGATTTATTAAAGTGCTTCATGCATGCAAAAGGAAACGTCCCTGGGTGGGCTTGAACCACCAACCTTTCGGTTAACAGCAGAACGCGCTAACCGATTGCGCCACAGAGACTAGTGACAAAAACACATCTCCTGAGACTCAACATATATCTTTATGTGTGCGCGCCTGCCTTGAGCTTGTGTTATATAAGGCGTCTTTATCCTATGCAGCATTTGTCATTTGCTTAGTGTCTTGTCACTGTTGGGTGTTATGATGCGCAGACTACTGTCTAATGGTGTTAGGGCCAGTATTACAACCAGTCCCAGTGTATGAGATACATGTATGACTTTTCTGTGGCCTTCTTAGCGTAGCTATCTGCTCCTCTGGTGGTGTTCTACCAGCCTGTCAGGCGTGTGTCTTGCCCATCCAATCTTCACTGTGGCATGTTAGACTTGTCTTCTCTGTGAGCGGAGTCTTCTTCCCAGAGCAGGTGCTTTCTCTGAACTCTTGCTTTGTAAGACTGCTGGGCAAGGCCCTCCCTAGCCCCTCACTCAGATAGATACATTTACCTGCAGAGCTCAGCTTTGGAGAAAGAGAGGGGGCAGAGAGCGCAAAGGGGAAGGCCCAAGGTGCACTCCTTATTTTACATAAAAGCTCGGGCTCTTGGGAGGACAGGGACATGAGGGTTCTCAGGGAAAGCCATCACATTAGTATTGATGGCTGGGCCTTGAAACACAACAATCCCGGAATGGCCAGGCACAAAATGCCTGTGCAATAGGCCTGACCATAGGCTTCTGGAGGTCTTGCTCTCCAGAGGCCCCAGTGGTCTAAGCCCGACCAGGGCTGTGCCCGACCAGGGCTGTAGGGACGCATAAAGGGACGCAGGGCTCAGAACTCTGCCCGTTTCACCCCAGCATTTCGGGGAGGACAGGGAATTTGGCAAAGACAGTGGGAAGGATTTTTAAGGAGGAGAGTTCAGTGACATGATCTGAAACACAATAGTGCTGGTGATCTGGAGGCTGCCTTCTATGAGCCACTTCTGTCGGGAGCAGCCTGCCATCATGCCCTGATAACCACAACACTAGTCCCAAGCCAGTGACCTCAGCAAATGCAAAAACATTCATACTTATAGTCTCCTGCATCTGATTCTTGCCATCATGTGAAACGTTGGCATTCCAATGTCTGTTGCACACACTTTGTTCATAGGTGTGCAATTTGAGTGCGTGCGCCTCATCACTGTCTTGGACAGAGCTCTGTCTCTAAGCT
>NC_140586.1:930400816-930405816 GCF_964204655.1 Triturus cristatus
GTTGGCATTCCAATGTCTGTTGCACACACTTTGTTCATAGGTGTGCAATTTGAGTGCGTGCGCCTCATCACTGTCTTGGACAGAGCTCTGTCTCTAAGCTACACATGTGAAGCATTGGTGGTTCAGTGGTAGAATTCTCGCCTGCCACGCGGGAGCCCCGGGTTCGATTCCCGGCCAATGCAAGGCTGTGTTCTTTTGACTTTGCTTTCTAAATCAAATATGGGAACTCAGTGGGGCATAAAATGGGAAACAGTGACCCCAACGTGATTTGAACACGCAACCTTCTGATCTGGAGTCAGACGCGCTACCGTTGCGCAACGAGGTCCTTGCTTTTGGAGTCACATCAGCAAATGTTGTGAGCCTTTTCATTTTTGCCCACCTCCTTATATGCCTAGGGTTGTAATACAAGGTTTGGCTTTTTGTTTTCCATCCTATTGATGAAATTGAGTGCAGGTGCAGAGAGAACGCAGAGGATTGAAATGTTCAGGGAAAGGGTCTCACGCAGGAGCTCTAGACCAAAGGCACATTACTATGATTTATTAAAGTGCTTCATGCATGCAAAAGGAAACGTCCCTGGGGGGGCTTGAACCACCAACCTTTTGGTTAACAGCCGAACGCGCTAACCAATTGCGCCACAGAGACTAGTGACAAAAGCACATCTCCTGAGACTCAACATATATCTTTATGTGTGCGCGCCTGCCTTGAGCTTGTGTTATATAAGGCGTCTTTATCCTATGCAGCATTTGTCATTTGCTTAGTGTCTTGTCACTGTTGGGTGTTATGATGCGCAGACTACTGTCTAATGGTGTTAGGGCCAGTATTACAACCAGTCCCAGTGTATGAGATACATGTATGACTTTTCTGTGGCCTTCTTAGCGTAGCTATCTGCTCCTCTGGTGGTGTTCTACCAGCCTGTCAGGCGTGTGTCTTGCCCATCCAATCTTCACTGTGGCATGTTAGACTTGTCTTCTTTGTGAGCGGAGTCTCCTTCCCAGAGCAGGTGCTTTCTCTGAACTCTTGCTTTGTAAGACTGCTGGGCAAGGCCCTCCCTAGCCCCTCACTCAGATAGATACATTTACCTGCAGAGCTCAGCTTTGGAGAAAGAGAGGGGGCAGAGAGCGCAAAGGGGAAGGACCAAGGTGCACACCTTATTTTACATAAAAGCTCGGGCTCTTGGGAGGACAGGGACATGAGGGTTCTCAGGGAAAGCCATCACATTAGTATTGATGGCTGGGCCTTGAAACACAACAATCCCGGAATGGCCAGGCACAAAATGCCTGTGCAATAGGCCTGACCATAGGCTTCTGGAGGTCTTGCTCTCCAGAGGCCCCAGTGGTCTAAGCCCGACCAGGGCTGTAGGCCGCGTTGGGAGCGCGTTAGGGACGCAGGGTGCAGAACTCTGCCCGTTTCACCCCAGCATTTCGGGGAGGACAGGGAATTTGGCAAAGACAGTGGGAAGGATTTTTAAGGAGGAGAGTTCAGTGACATGATCTGAAACACAATAGTGCTGGTGATCTGGAGGCTGCCTTCTATGAGCCACTTCTGTCGGGAGCAGCCTGCCATCATGCCCTGATAACCACAACACTAGTCCCAAGCCAGTGACCTCAGCAAATGCAAAAACATTCATACTTATAGTCTCCTGCATCTGATTCTTGCCATCATGTGAAACGTTGGCATTCCAATGTCTGTTGCACACACTTTGTTCATAGGTGTGCAATTTGAGTGCGTGCGCCTCATCACTGTCTTGGACAGAGCTCTGTCTCTAAGCTACACATGTGAAGCATTGGTGGTTCAGTGGTAGAATTCTCGCCTGCCACGCGGGAGGCCCGGGTTCGATTCCCGGCCAATGCAAGGCTGTGTTCTTTTGACTTTGCTTTCTAAATCAAATATGGGAACTCAGTGGGGCATAAAATGGGAAACAGTGACCCCGACGTGATTTGAACACGCAACCTTCTGATCTGGAGTCAGACGCGCTACCGTTGCGCCACGAGGTCCTTGCTTTTGGAGTCACATCAGCAAATGTTGTGAGCCTTTTCATTTTTGCCCACCTCCTTATGTGCCTAGGGTTGTATTACAAGGTTTGGCTTTTTGTTTTCCATCCTATTGATGAAATTGAGTGCAGGTGCAGAGAGAACGCAGAGGATTGAAATGTTCAGGGAAAGGGTCTCACGCAGGAGCTCTAGACCAAAGGCACATTACTATGATTTATTAAAGTGCTTCATGCATGCAAAAGGAAACGTCCCTGGGTGGGCTTGAACCACCAACCTTTCGGTTAACAGCCGAACACGCTAACCGATTGCGCCACAGAGACTAGTGACAAAAGCACATCTCCTGAGACTCAACATATATCTTTATGTGTGCGCGCCTGCCTTGAGCTTGTGTTATATAAGGCGTCTTTATCCTACGCAGCATTTGCCATTTGCTTAGTGTCTTGTCACTGTTGGGTGTTATGATGCGCAGACTACTGTCTAATGGTGTTAGGGCCAGTATTACAACCAGTCCCAGTGTATGAGATACATGAATGACTTTTCTGTGGCCTTCTTAGCGTAGCTATCTGCTCCTCTGGTGGTGTTCTACCAGCCTGTCAGGCGTGTGTCTTGCCCATCCAATCTTCACTGTGGCATGTTAGACTTGTCTTCTCTGTGAGCGGAGTCTCCTTCCCAGAGCAGGTGCTTTCTCTGAACTCTTGCTTTGTAAGACTGCTGGGCAAGGCCCTCCCTAGCCCCTCACTCAGATAGATACATTTACCTGCAGAGCTCAGCTTTGGAGAAAGAGAGGGGGCAGAGAGCGCAAAGGGGAAGGCCCAAGGTGCACACCTTATTTTACATAAAAGCTCGGGCTCTTGGGAGGACAGGGACATGAGGGTTCTCAGGGAAAGCCATCACATTAGTATTGATGGCTGGGCCTTGAAACACAACAATCCCGGAATGGCCAGGCACAAAATGCCTGTGCAATAGGCCTGACCATAGGCTTCTGGAGGTCTTGCTCTCCAGAGGCCCCAGTGGTCTAAGCCCGACCAGGGCTGTGCCCGACCAGGGCTGTAGGCCGCGTTGGGAGCGAGTTAGGGACGCATAAAGGGACGCAGGGCGCAGAACTCTGCCCGTTTCACCCCAGCATTTCGGGGAGGACAGGGAATTTGGCAAAGACAGTGGGAAGGATTTTTAAGGAGGAGAGTTCAGTGACATGATCTGAAACACAATAGTGCTGGTGATCTGGAGGCTGCCTTCTATGAGCCACTTCTGTCGGGAGCAGCCTGCCATCATGCCCTGATAACCACAACACTAGTCCCAAGCCAGTGACCTCAGCAAATGCAAAAACATTCATACTTATAGTCTCCTGCATCTGATTCTTGCCATCATGTGAAACGTTGGCATTCCAATGTCTGTTGCACACACTTTGTTCATAGGTGTGCAATTTGAGTGCGTGCGCCTCATCACTGTCTTGGACAGAGCTCTGTCTCTAAGCTACACATGTGAAGCATTGGTGGTTCAGTGGTAGAATTCTCACCTGCCACGCGGGAGGCCCGGGTTCGATTCCCGGCCAATGCAAGGCTGTGTTCTTTTGACTTTGCTTTCTAAATCAAATATGGGAACTCAGTGGGGCATAAAATGGGAAACAGTGACCCCGACGTGATTTGAACACGCAACTTTCTGATCTGGAGTCAGACGCGCTACCGTTGCGCCACGAGGTCCTTGCTTTTGGAGTCACATCAGCAAATGTTGTGAGCCTTTTCATTTTTGCCCACCTCCTTATGTGCCTAGGGTTGTATTACAAGGTTTGGCTTTTTGTTTTCCATCCTATTGATGAAATTGAGTGCAGGTGCAGAGAGAACGCAGAGGATTGAAATGTTCAGGGAAAGGGTCTCACGCAGGAGCTCTAGACCAAAGGCACATTACTATGATTTATTAAAGTGCTTCATGCATGCAAAAGGAAACGTCCCTGGGTGGGCTTATACCACCAACCTTTCGGTTAACAGCAGAACGCGCTAACCGATTGCGCCACAGAGACTAGTGACAAAAACACATCTCCTGAGACTCAACATATATCTTTATGTGTGCGCGCCTGCCTTGAGCTTGTGTTATATAAGGCGTCTTTATCCTATGCAGCATTTGTCATTTGCTTAGTGTCTTGTCACTGTTGGGTGTTATGATGCGCAGACTACTGTCTAATGGTGTTAGGGCCAGTATTACAACCAGTCCCAGTGTATGAGATACATGTATGACTTTTCTGTGGCCTTCTTAGCGTAGCTATCTGCTCCTCTGGTGGTGTTCTACCAGCCTGTCAGGCGTGTGTCTTGCCCATCCAATCTTCACTGTGGCATGTTAGACTTGTCTTCTCTGTGAGCGGAGTCTTCTTCCCAGAGCAGGTGCTTTCTCTGAACTCTTGCTTTGTAAGACTGCTGGGCAAGGCCCTCCCTAGCCCCTCACTCAGATAGATACATTTACCTGCAGAGCTCAGCTTTGGAGAAAGAGAGGGGGCAGAGAGCGCAAAGGGGAAGGCCCAAGGTGCACTCCTTATTTTACATAAAAGCTCGGGCTCTTGGGAGGACAGGGACATGAGGGTTCTCAGGGAAAGCCATCACATTAGTATTGATGGCTGGGCCTTGAAACACAACAATCCCGGAATGGCCAGGCACAAAATGCCTGTGCAATAGGCCTGACCATAGGCTTCTGGAGGTCTTGCTCTCCAGAGGCCCCAGTGGTCTAAGCCCGACCAGGGCTGTGCCCGACCAGGGCTGTAGGGACGCATAAAGGGACGCAGGGCTCAGAACTCTGCCCGTTTCACCCCAGCATTTCGGGGAGGACAGGGAATTTGGCAAAGACAGTGGGAAGGATTTTTAAGGAGGAGAGTTCAGTGACATGATCTGAAACACAATAGTGCTGGTGATCTGGAGGCTGCCTTCTATGAGCCACTTCTGTCGGGAGCAGCCTGCCATCATGCCCTGATAAGCACAACACTAGTCCCAAGCCAGTGACCTCAGCAAATGCAAAAACATTCAT
>NC_140586.1:930425816-930428316 GCF_964204655.1 Triturus cristatus
TTCACCCCAGCAATTTCGGGGAGGACAGGGAATTTGGCAAAGACAGTGGGAAGGATTTTTAAGGAGGAGAGTTCAGTGAGATGATCTGAAACACAATAGTGCTGGTGATCTGGAGGCTGCCTTCTATGAGCCACTTCTGTCGGGAGCAGCCTGCCATCATGCCCTGATAACCACAACACTAGTCCCAAGCCAGTGACCTCAGCAAATGCAAAAACATTCATACTTATAGTCTCCTGCATCTGATTCTTGCCATCATGTGAAACGTTGGCATTCCAATGTCTGTTGCACACACTTTGTTCATAGGTGTGCAATTTGAGTGCGTGCGCCTCATCACTGTCTTGGACAGAGCTCTGTCTCTAAGCTACACATGTGAAGCATTGGTGGTTCAGTGGTAGAATTCTCGCCTGCCACGCGGGAGGCCCGGGTTCGATTCCCGGCCAATGCAAGGCTGTGTTCTTTTGACTTTGCTTTCTAAATCAAATATGGGAACTCAGTGGGGCATAAAATGGGAAACAGTGACCCCGACGTGATTTGAACACGCAACCTTCTGATCTGGAGTCAGACGCGCTACCGTTGCGCCACGAGGTCCTTGCTTTTGGAGTCACATCAGCAAATGTTGTGAGCCTTTTCATTTTTGCCCACCTCCTTATGTGCCTAGGGTTGTATTACAAGGTTTGGCTTTTTGTTTTCCATCCTATTGATGAAATTGAGTGCAGGTGCAGAGAGAACGCAGAGGATTGAAATGTTCAGGGAAAGGGTCTCACGCAGGAGCTCTAGACCAAAGGCACATTACTATGATTTATTAAAGTGCTTCATGCATGCAAAAGGAAACGTCCCTGGGTGGGCTTGAACCACCAACCTTTCGGTTAACAGCCGAACGCGCTAACCGATTGCGCCACAGAGACTAGTGACAAAAGCACATCTCCTGAGACTCAACATATATCTTTATGTGTGCGCGCCTGCCTTGAGCTTGTGTTATATAAGGCGTCTTTATCCTACGCAGCATTTGCCATTTGCTTAGTGTCTTGTCACTGTTGGGTGTTATGATGCGCAGACTACTGTCTAATGGTGTTAGGGCCAGTATTACAACCAGTCCCAGTGTATGAGATACATGAATGACTTTTCTGTGGCCTTCTTAGCGTAGCTATCTGCTCCTCTGGTGGTGTTCTACCAGCCTGTCAGGCGTGTGTCTTGCCCATCCAATCTTCACTGTGGCATGTTAGACTTGTCTTCTCTGTGAGCGGAGTCTCCTTCCCAGAGCAGGTGCTTTCTCTGAACTCTTGCTTTGTAAGACTGCTGGGCAAGGCCCTCCCTAGCCCCTCACTCAGATAGATACATTTACCTGCAGAGCTCAGCTTTGGAGAAAGAGAGGGGGCAGAGAGCGCAAAGGGGAAGGCCCAAGGTGCACTCCTTATTTTACATAAAAGCTCGGGCTCTTGGGAGGACAGGGACATGAGGGTTCTCAGGGAAAGCCATCACATTAGTATTGATGGCTGGGCCTTGAAACACAACAATCCCGGAATGGCCAGGCACAAAAGGCCTGTGCAATAGGCCTGACCATAGGCTTCTGGAGGTCTTGCTCTCCAGAGGCCCCAGTGGTCTAAGCCCGACCAGGGCTGTGCCCGACCAGGGCTGTAGGGACGCATAAAGGGACGCAGGGCTCAGAACTCTGCCCGTTTCACCCCAGCATTTCGGGGAGGACAGGGAATTTGGCAAAGACAGTGGGAAGGATTTTTAAGGAGGAGAGTTCAGTGACATGATCTGAAACACAATAGTGCTGGTGATCTGGAGGCTGCCTTCTATGAGCCACTTCTGTCGGGAGCAGCCTGCCATCATGCCCTGATAACCACAACACTAGTCCCAAGCCAGTGACCTCAGCAAATGCAAAAACATTCATACTTATAGTCTCCTGCATCTGATTCTTGCCATCATGTGAAACGTTGGCATTCCAATGTCTGTTGCACACACTTTGTTCATAGGTGTGCAATTTGAGTGCGTGCGCCTCATCACTGTCTTGGACAGAGCTCTGTCTCTAAGCTACACATGTGAAGCATTGGTGGTTCAGTGGTAGAATTCTCGCCTGCCACGCGGGAGCCCCGGGTTCGATTCCCGGCCAATGCAAGGCTGTGTTCTTTTGACTTTGCTTTCTAAATCAAATATGGGAACTCAGTGGGGCATAAAATGGGAAACAGTGACCCCAACGTGATTTGAACACGCAACCTTCTGATCTGGAGTCAGACGCGCTACCGTTGCGCCACGAGGTCCTTGCTTTTGGAGTCACATCAGCAAATGTTGTGAGCCTTTTCATTTTTGCCCACCTCCTTATATGCCTAGGGTTGTAATACAAGGTTTGGCTTTTTGTTTTCCATCCTATTGATGAAATTGAGTGCAGGTGCAGAGAGAACGCAGAGGATTGAAATGTTCAGGGAAAGGGTCTCACGCAGGAGCTCTAGACCAAAGGCACATTACTATGATTTATTAAAGTGCTTCATGCATGCAA
>NC_140586.1:930438316-930448316 GCF_964204655.1 Triturus cristatus
AGGTGCAGAGAGAACGCAGAGGATTGAAATGTTCAGGGAAAGGGTCTCACGCAGGAGCTCTAGACCAAAGGCACATTACTATGATTTATTAAAGTGCTTCATGCATGCAAAAGGAAACGTCCCTGGGTGGGCTTGAACCACCAACCTTTCGGTTAACAGCCGAACGCGCTAACCGATTGCGCCACAAAGACTAGTGACAAAAGCACATCTCCTGAGACTCAACATATATCTTTATGTGTGCGCGCCTGCCTTGAGCTTGTGTTATATAAGGCGTCTTTATCCTACGCAGCATTTGCCATAAGCTTAGTGTCTTGTCACTGTTGGGTGTTATGATGCGCAGACTACTATCTTATGGTGTTAGGGCCAGTATTACAACCAGTCCCAGTGTATGAGATACATGTATGACTTTTCTGTGGCCTTCTTAGCGTAGCTATCTGCTCCTCTGGTGGTGTTCTACCAGCCTGTCAGGCGTGTGTCTTGCCCATCCAATCTTCACTGTGGCATGTTAGACTTGTCTTCTCTGTGAGCGGAGTCTCCTTCCCAGAGCAGGTGCTTTCTCTGAACTCTTGCTTTGTAAGACTGCTGGGCAAGGCCCTCCCTAGCCCCTCACTCAGATAGATACATTTACCTGCAGAGCTCAGCTTTGGAGAAAGAGAGGGGGCAGAGAGCGCAAAGGGGAAGGCCCAAGGTGCACACCTTATTTTACATAAAAGCTCGGGCTCTTGGGAGGACAGGGACATGAGGGTTCTCAGGGAAAGCCATCACATTAGTATTGATGGCTGGGCCTTGAAACACAACAATCCCGGAATGGCCAGGCACAAAATGCCTGTGCAATAGGCCTGACCATAGGCTTCTGGAGGTCTTGCTCTCCAGAGGCCCCAGTGGTCTGTGCCCGACCAGGGCTGTAGGCCGCGTTGGGAGCGCGTTAGGGACGCATAAAGGGACGCAGGGCGCAGAACTCTGCCCGTTTCACCCCAGCATTTCGGGGAGGACAGGGAATTTGGCAAAGACAGTGGGAAGGATTTTTAAGGAGGAGAGTTCAGTGACATGATCTGAAACACAATAGTGCTGGTGATCTGGAGGCTGCCTTCTATGAGCCACTTCTGTCGGGAGCAGCCTGCCATCATGCCCTGATAACCACAACACTAGTCCCAAGCCAGTGACCTCAGCAAATGCAAAAACATTCATACTTATAGTCTCCTGCATCTGATTCTTGCCATCATGTGAAACGTTGGCATTCCAATGTCTGTTGCACACACTTTGTTCATAGGTGTGCAATTTGAGTGCGTGCGCCTCATCACTGTCTTGGACAGAGCTCTGTCTCTAAGCTACACATGTGAAGCATTGGTGGTTCAGTGGTAGAATTCTCGCCTGCCACGCGGGAGGCCCGGGTTCGATTCCCGGCCAATGCAAGGCTGTGTTCTTTTGACTTTGCTTTCTAAATCAAATATGGGAACTCAGTGGGGCATAAAATGGGAAACAGTGACCCCGACGTGATTTGAACACGCAACCTTCTGATCTGGAGTCAGACGCGCAACCGTTGCGCCACGAGGTCCTTGCTTTTGGAGTCACATCAGCAAATGTTGTGAGCCTTTTCATTTTTGCCCACCTCCTTATGTGCCTAGGGTTGTATTACAAGGTTTGGCTTTTTGTTTTCCATCCTATTGATGAAATTGAGTGCAGGTGTGTTAGACCTGGCACCTTGGCGTGAGTTTCCCTTCCACTTTTTGATGGTGTGCCTCGATTGTTTTGCTGGTGTTGTCCGCTCAGGGCACTGCGCCACGGCTAATCCGTGCCGCAGTGCAAGTGCTCCCTAGGTAAAGTGTACCTGTAATTGATGTCCATGATTGGTTTATTGGATTCACTGTCAGTCCCCAGTAAAGTGCACCAGGGGTGCCAGGGCTTGTGAATGCCAATGCTGCTGGTGGGCTTGCAGCGCTGGTTGCGCCACCCACGGAAGCGGCCTTGTAAAGTGTGTCTAGGGTCTGCCACCGCAGACCCTGTGCGCGGTCCGGGACCGTCGCGCTGACTGCGCAAGTGCCCCCACTTGCCAGTCCCTAAACCTTCCCTTACCTACATATTAGCCACCCCTCTGGTAGGCCCGAGGGCAGGGTGCATTGTAGGCATAAGGTAAGACATGCCCTGGTGTGTGTGGCATGTCTTAGTAGTGAATTACAGCCCTTTCCGTTCTTCACTATTGAAGGCTACCTGCTCTCCATAGGCCAGAATGGGCTGCTGGGATCACGCCAACGCTGTGATCCCAGTGGACTCAGAGAGCATGGTAGAGTGTCAAGTTTGGTATGCCTGAACTCAGAATAATAAAATACTTCTTGTAGTCAAGTTTATTTTAATATCCTGGGTTTGTAAATACTACTTTTAGAAAGTTAGTATTTACTGACCTGACCATCTCAGTCCGCCTCTGCTGTGTGTGTGTGTGTTCTGCCTAGCAACAGTAAGGAGCAGGGTGGGGGAATCCCCAGAGACAGGTTGGCTGCCAGGTGGTGGGTAGAGAGATTACCCCTGGATGGGTGGGAGGAGTACACCTTGACTCTTGAATAGACCTGTGCTCTGCCACCACAAAGCCGGCGCCACCCCCTGTGGGGCGGCTGATGTCTCTGCCCTGCTGCTGAAAGGAAAGAGCAGAGTCACCATAACAAAGTGCTCCAGAACTGGACTGAGCCAGGCCTAGGCCCCCTGGCGCTAAAGAACAAAAGAATCATGGTATAAAAGTAGGAGCCTGGCTCCTAAGAAATCAGAATCCTGTTTACCACAAAGAACCTCTGCCCGACTAGAAGGAGAAGAAGACGCTGGAGGAGCTGGCCTGCTGCTTGCCTTGCTGAGAAAGGAGAGGAAGAGACTTACTGAGAAGACTTTGCTACTTTGTGCTTGAACATTCTCCAAGGGCTTGATCTGAGCTTGCCCCCTGAACTGAACCCCAGGAACAGTGGGTTCTCTGTGCTTTTGCTCGTCCTCCAATTCGAGCCGTGTGTGCATCCCGCTGGAAAGAGACTGCGCCCCTCATCGTCCCTCCTAGGGCCGTGACACTCAGAAGCTCGCCTGCCTCAAACCCGTGAGAGCCCCGCTCCGTCCCGAGCCGCTCTCTGTCCCCGGGCCAGGCCGCCTGCATCCCTGTCACCGCCTGCTACTGGAGCGCGCTGACCGCGCTATCACCCCTCCCGCCGGAAGCCGTCCGACGACTGTGATCTACGCCGGGTCATCCAGCTGCACTGACCGTGCCCTGCGACCCCGCTTCGCTATCCCCGGACATCTCAGGCCGCGCCGCCCCCGCTGTGGAGACCCTCCGGCACCGCCGTGCTAAAGGGTCGCTGGCCGCGCCTGCCTACGTGCCCACACCTGCTGATTGAGGACCCAAGAACACTTCCCAAGCTGAGAGTCGCACCGACCTGTGCCGACTCTCCACATCACGAAAGAAGTTCCAGTATCGGGCTCGGGGCCCGCAACGCCTTATTTCCCCCGTTCGCAGGAACCGATCTCTGTGAGTACTGGAACTACAAGTAAAGAGACTACAAAGTATCCATTTGAAACTACGAACCCAGAACATTTGCCTGCTGTATAACCTGGCGGCCTAGCGAAAACGTTATTGGTCTTGTGATAAGTCTGCTGAGATATATATACCTTATTTTTACATAAAGAATCGTATTTTGATATATATCCAAGTCTGGTGTCCGTTTCTGGGGGGATTGATGTATTTACTGTGTGTACGATTGTAAGTGCTTAACCAACAACGCCTGAGGAATCGCCTTGGCTGCTCACGCCACGCACCTAGAGGGTGAGCAAGGGTCATTCGCGAGGGGTTATCCTGCGCCCTGACGTGGAGGAGAGGGTTCCTGCTTGACACAAGGGCAACCTTGCGCCAACCAGAGATCCCCGACTCTAACATTGTTGGCAGCGGCTGGGATTTCGGACTTGCACTTGTAATTTGCATACAGTGAGTTATTAATCACCAGATAGTGAGAGCAGACCAAGTAACGCAGCCACAGGTTTTCATTTGTTGAACTTTGTCGAGACATCTGCCATTACTGCAACCATGCCTGGCTCACTCTCTGCTGGAAGAGCGCTCTCTGTGATTTCTGGAATAGATGAGGTGGATTGGGAGAGACTGGAAGGCTACTCGATGGAGCAATTGAAAGGCTACAGTGTAAAATTCCGAGTCCCCCATGCTGGATTCAAGAGGAGGGTCCAGTACGCCAAGGCGTTGAGAGCCTGGAAGGAGTCACGAGACCCACGGAATGCGGGGGACATCGTTCCACCCGACAACCTTGAGGAGCCCAGCAGAGTCCGGTCGCCAGAGGAGCTGGCAGACAGGGCAGCCGACAGGGCGCATGCAATGGAGATGGCAAAGTTGGCAGGACAAATGGAAATGGAAAAGCAGAAGTTGGCCCTGGAGGCACAACAACGCCAAATGGATCATGATATAAGATTGAAGGAGTTGGAGCTGAAGGCGAAAAGTTTGGACACCGCTCCTTCTGGTGGCAGCACTCCACCAGCGCAGGTAGAGTCTAAGGTGTACATCCCCAAAGATGTAGTAAAGGAGTATTTCAGAAAGGATGACATAGGGCAGTGGTTTAGGGCCTACAAGGTGGCCATGTCCTCACACCGGGTCCCTGAGAAAGACTGGGGAGCGGGGTTGTGGGGAAGGTTCCTTGCTGAAGGGCGTGACACACTGTTAGATTTACCCTTAGATCTCCAAACCTCATACCCCCATATGAAGGAAGCTTTAATGACCAGGTATGGGTTAACTCCTGAGCTATATAGACAGAGGTTCAGGGAGACCAAGAAGATCCCTGAGAGTACGTATGTGGAATATGTGACCTTTTTCTGCAGAGCGCTGGATGGTTGGGTGAAGGGTAGCAAAGTGAATGATTATCAAGGGCTGCTTGATTTAATTGCATGGGAGCACTTGTCCAGTCAATGTTTTCCTGAGCTACGCCAGCACCTGATAGATAGCAAGCTGTCCAACCCGAGGAAGCTTGCTGAGGAGGCGGACCGCTGGCTCAGCACCAGGGTCCACAAGGGTCAAGTGGGAGACTCCGCCAAAGGTGGGCAGGGTCCCCAGCAGAAGAGTGGGGGGGACAGGGGTAAACAGAAAGGGTTCCAAAAAGGCCCCCAAAGTAATCCCCAAGGGAACCAGCAGAAGGGTTCTCAGCCTCCCCCACCCCCGCAGCAGAACGGGGCCCCGACAGGTAGACCTGTTCCAAAGGGGCCCTTCAATTGTTATAGGTGTGGTGACCCGGGTCACATTGCCTCTGATCCTAAGTGTCGCCTGTTTGGTAAGACCGCACCCACTGGTGCTCCACCCCGGCAGGTAGCTAGTGTTAACTTTGGGGAGGAGGTAGCAGTCCAGGAGGGTGGGGGTCCCGGGCAGATGACCCTAGTCTCGCTAGGAGACAGTGAGATGGTCCCTGTAACCTACCTGCCCTCTAACACTAAGAAATATGGGCAAGTAGTGACCATCAATGGAAAGAAGGTTGAGGCTCTTAGAGATACAGGAGCCAGCGTGACCTCGGTGAGGCAACACCTGGTGTCTCAAGAGCAGATTGTACCCAATGCCTACTGTAGGGTTGTCAATGCTGACAACGTAGAGAGTCGTTGTCCAATGGCTCAAGTTCCCTTTGAGTGGGGGGAGGTCTCTGGTACTCTACAAGTCGCTGTGAGAACTGACATGCCTGTAGATTGTCTGCTAGGGAACGACCTGGAGAGCTCCCCTTGGGAAAAGGTGGAGAAGACCACGCATCTGAGGATGGTGGGTCTACCCGACTGGGCGTGCGTGACCACCCGGTCCATGGCAGCCAGTAGGGGTGTTGAGAGGGTCCTGGAGCCTGAGGGAGAGGTCCAGGAACCGGCCTTAGGGAGAAGGCGCAGGAGGCGCGGGAAACCGGCCCCCGAAGTTCCCACGGCCCAGGAAGAAGTAGACCCTGAGGGGGATGCTCTGGAGCCTACCGGGGAACAGATTGCCGAACTGGGAGACTTGCCTGAGCTGACCCATTGGCAGCAAGAAGGAGGTCCCTCCAGGGAGGAATTCTGCAGGGAGCAGAAAGAATGCCCTTCTCTCGTGGGTATGCGGCAACAGGCTGCGGACCAGGCCAATGGTGTTCAGGCCAAAACACACTACGTGTACTGGGAGAGTGACCTCCTGTATTCCGAGCCTAAGGCTGCTGAACCTGGGTCAGCCCGTGTGCTGGTGGTACCCCAGAAGTTCAGAACCTTCCTACTGGGGCTGGCTCATGATGTGCCGTTAGCAGGACATTTGGGGATGGACAAGACCTATGACAGGCTTGTCACCCACTTTTACTGGCCCCAAATGCATAAGAATTCAGATTCCTACTGCAGAACCTGTCAGACTTGCCAGGCAAGTGGTAAGAGCGGAGGGAAGCACAAGGCTCCTCTGCAACCTTTCCCTGTGGTCGGTACGCCATTCCAACGAGTGGGTATTGATATTGTGGGGCCTCTGGACCCCAAGACAGCCCTGGGCAACAGGTTCATCCTGGTCTTGGTGGACCATGCCACCCGGTACCCTGAAGCCATCCCTCTGAGGACAGTGACGGCCCCCGTGGTGGGACGGGCACTGATGGGAATTTTCTCCCGAGTGGGATTCCCTCTAGAGGTGGTGAGTGACAGGGGGACCAATTTCATATCCACATATATGAAATCCCTGTGGAAGGAGTGTGGGGTAACATACAAGTTCACCACTCCTTACCATCCCCAAGGAAATGGGTTGGTTGAGAGATTCAACCGAACCCTCAAAGGCATGATCATGGGCCTGGACGGTCCAATGAGGCGTAAGTGGGACGTCCTCTTGCCATGCCTGCTCTTCGCTTACCGAGAGGTGCCACAGAAGTCTCTAGGATTCAGCCCCTTTGAGCTTCTGTATGGTCACCCGGTAAGAGGACCTCTGAGTTTGGTAAAGGAAGGCTGGGAGCAATCTCCCAGGAAACCTCCCCAGAATGTATATAGTTACATGCTGGCCTTCCGAAACCAGACTCGGCGTTTCAGGCAACTTGCTGAGGCAAATCTGGAAGCCAGCCAGGAGGAGATGAAGCGGTGGTACGACCGGAATGCCACTCTGGTAGAGCTTCAACCTGGACAAAAGGTGTGGGTCTTGGCCCCAGTGGAGCCGTGTGCACTTCAGGATAAGTGGACAGGTCCATTTGAGGTTGTGGAGCGCAAAAGTCCTATCACCTACTTGGTGGACATGCAGACTCCCAGGAACCCTTTGAGGGTCCTACATGTTAACCGCCTTAAGCCCCACTTAGAGAGGACCGAAGTGGGCATGCTGCTGGCCACTGATGATGGAATGGAAGAGGAGACCGAGCCTCTTCCTGACCTCTTAGTGGCCTCTGAGAAAGATGGGTCAGTGGATGGAGTTAACCTCTCACCCACCCTGACGCCCGAACAACAGGAAGACTGCCGCCACTTGCTGGGACAGTTTTCCGACCGATTCTCCCTGGTTCCTGGTGTCACAGATTGGTGCGTCCATGATGTGGACACAGGAGACAGCTTACCTGTGAAGCACAAGGCTTACAGGGTAACTGACAGGGTCAGAGCTTGCATTAGGGAGGAGGTCTCCAAAATGCTTGCGCTAGGGGTGGTTGAGTCCTCCAGCAGTCCTTGGTCCAGCCCCGTGGTCTTGGTCCCAAAGGCTGCTGCGCCGGGAGCCACACCTGAACTCCGGTTCTGTGTGGACTACAGAGGACTCAATTCAGTCACGAAGACTGACGCGCACCCCATCCCCAGAGCTGATGAGCTCATTGATCGGCTGGGGGCTGCCCGGTTCCTCAGCACGTTTGATTTAACGTCTGGGTACTGGCAGATCGCCTTGACCGATGGGGCCAAAGAGAGGTCCGCATTCTCTACACCAGATGGGCACTTCCAGTTCCGAGTCATGCCATTTGGGATGAAGAATGCCCCTGCCACCTTTCAGAGGTTGGTCAACCAGGTACTGGTTGGGCTGGATGCGTTCAGTGCCGCCTACCTGGATGACATCGCAGTGTTCAGTGCCACCTGGCCTGAACACCTGCGCCACCTCTGGGAAGTGTTGATGGCGCTGCGCCGAGCAGGCCTCACGATCAAGGCAAGCAAGTGCCAGATCGGGCAGGGTTCCGTGGTGTACTTGGGACACCAAGTGGGGAGTGGCAAGGTGGCACCCTTGCAACCCAAAATCGAGACCATCCTGGCTTGGGAACCCCCCAAGACGCAGACCGCAGTGAGGGCCTTCCTGGGGCTCACTGGGTACTACAGGAGGTTTGTCAAGGGCTATGGAACGATCGTTGCCCCCTTGACAGAGCTGACTTCGAAGAAGCAGCCCAGGAACGTGATTTGGACTGACACCTGTCAGAAAGCTTTCGACACCCTGAAGACTGCCATGTGCACGGCGCCCGTGCTCTTGGCCCCCGACTTCTCCAAGGAATTCCTAGTCCAGACAGACGCTTCAGAGCATGGTGTAGGGGCTGTTCTTTCACAGATGACGGAGGAGGGCTGGGACCAACCCGTAGCCTTCATCAGTAGGAGGTTACTTCCACGGGAAAGTAGGTGGAGTGCAATTGAGCGAGAAGCATTTGCTGTGGTCTGGGCGCTGAAGAAGCTAAGACCCTACTTGTTTGGGTCTCACTTCCGGGTTCAGACGGACCACAGGCCCCTCAGATGGTTGATGCAAATGAGGGGTGAAAACCCGAAGCTGTTGAGGTGGTCCATCTCCCTACAGGGTATGGACTTTACGGTGGAACACCGTCCTGGTACAGATCACGCCAACGCTGACGGTCTGTCCAGGTATTTCCGCCTTAGTGACGAGGAACCCCCTGGGCAAGGGTAGTTCTCCCCACATTTCAGCTGGAGGGGACACGTGTTAGACCTGGCACCTTGGCGTGAGTTTCCCTTCCACTTTTTGATGGTGTGCCTCGATTGTTTTGCTGGTGTTGTCCGCTCAGGGCACTGCGCCACGGCTAATCCGTGCCGCAGTGCAAGTGCTCCCTAGGTAAAGTGTACCTGTAATTGATGTCCATGATTGGTTTATTGGATTCACTGTCAGTCCCCAGTAAAGTGCACCAGGGGTGCCAGGGCTTGTGAATGCCAATGCTGCTGGTGGGCTTGCAGCGCTGGTTGCGCCACCCACGGAAGCGGCCTTGTAAAGTGTGTCTAGGGTCTGCCACCGCAGACCCTGTGCGCGGTCCGGGACCGTCGCGCTGACTGCGCAAGTGCCCCCACTTGCCAGTCCCTAAACCTTCCCTTACCTACATATTAGCCACCCCTCTGGTAGGCCCGAGGGCAGGGTGCATTGTAGGCATAAGGTAAGACATGCCCTGGTGTGTGTGGCATGTCTTAGTAGTGAATTACAGCCCTTTCCGTTCTTCACTATTGAAGGCTACCTGCTCTCCATAGGCCAGAATGGGCTGCTGGGATCACGCCAACGCTGTGACCCCAGTGGACTCAGAGAGCATGGTAGAGTGTCAAGTTTGGTATGCCTGAACTCAGAATAATAAAATACTTCTTGTAGTCAAGTTTATTTTAATATCCTGGGTTTGTAAATACTACTTTTAGAAAGTTAGTATTTACTGACCTGACCATCTCAGTCCGCCTCTGCTGTGTGTGTGTGTGTTCTGCCTAGCAACAGTAAGGAGCAGGGTGGGGGAATCCCCAGAGACAGGTTGGCTGCCAGGTGGTGGGTAGAGAGATTACCCCTGGATGGGTGGGAGGAGTACACCTTGACTCTTGAATAGACCTGTGCTCTGCCACCACAAAGCCGGCGCCACCCCCTGTGGGGCGGCTGATGTCTCTGCCCTGCTGCTGAAAGGAAAGAGCAGAGTCACCATAACAAAGTGCTCCAGAACTGGACTGAGCCAGGCCTAGGCCCCCTGGCGCTAAAGAACAAAAGAATCATGGTATAAAAGTAGGAGCCTGGCTCCTAAGAAATCAGAATCCTGTTTACCACAAAGAACCTCTGCCCGACTAGAAGGAGAAGAAGACGCTGGAGGAGCTGGCCTGC
>NC_140586.1:930458316-930460816 GCF_964204655.1 Triturus cristatus
CTTGCCCATCCAATCTTCACTGTGGCATGTTAGACTTGTCTTCTCTGTGAGCGGAGTCTCCTTCCCAGAGCAGGTGCTTTCTCTGAACTCTTGCTTTGTAAGACTGCTGGGCAAGGCCCTCCCTAGCCCCTCACTCAGATAGATACATTTACCTGCAGAGCTCAGCTTTGGAGAAAGAGAGGGGGCAGAGAGCGCAAAGGGGAAGGACCAAGGTGCACACCTTATTTTACATAAAAGCTCGGGCTCTTGGGAGGACAGGGACATGAGGGTTCTCAGGGAAAGCCATCACATTAGTATTGATGGCTGGGCCTTGAAACACAACAATCCCGGAATGGCCAGGCACAAAATGCCTGTGCAATAGGCCTGACCATAGGCTTCTGGAGGTCTTGCTCTCCAGAGGCCCCAGTGGTCTAAGCCCGACCAGGGCTGTGCCCGACCAGGGCTGTAGGCCGCGTTGGGAGCGAGTTAGGGACGCATAAAGGGACGCAGGGCGCAGAACTCTGCCCGTTTCACCCCAGCATTTCGGGGAGGACAGGGAATTTGGCAAAGACAGTGGGAAGGATTTTTAAGGAGGAGAGTTCAGTGACATGATCTGAAACACAATAGTGCTGGTGATCTGGAGGCTGCCTTCTATGAGCCACTTCTGTCGGGAGCAGCCTGCCATCATGCCCTGATAACCACAACACTAGTCCCAAGCCAGTGACCTCAGCAAATGCAAAAACATTCATACTTATAGTCTCCTGCATCTGATTCTTGCCATCATGTGAAACGTTGGCATTCCAATGTCTGTTGCACACACTTTGTTCATAGGTGTGCAATTTGAGTGCGTGCGCCTCATCACTGTCTTGGACAGAGCTCTGTCTCTAAGCTACACATGTGAAGCATTGGTGGTTCAGTGGTAGAATTCTCACCTGCCACGCGGGAGGCCCGGGTTCGATTCCCGGCCAATGCAAGGCTGTGTTCTTTTGACTTTGCTTTCTAAATCAAATATGGGAACTCAGTGGGGCATAAAATGGGAAACAGTGACCCCTACGTGATTTGAACACGCAACTTTCTGATCTGGAGTCAGACGCGCTACCGTTGCGCCACGAGGTCCTTGCTTTTGGAGTCACATCAGCAAATGTTGTGAGCCTTTTCATTTTTGCCCACCTCCTTATGTGCCTAGGGTTGTATTACAAGGTTTGGCTTTTTGTTTTCCATCCTATTGATGAAATTGAGTGCAGGTGCAGAGAGAACGCAGAGGATTGAAATGTTCAGGGAAAGGGTCTCACGCAGGAGCTCTAGACCAAAGGCACATTACTATGATTTATTAAAGTGCTTCATGCATGCAAAAGGAAACGTCCCTGGGTGGGCTTGAACCACCAACCTTTCGGTTAACAGCAGAACGCGCTAACCGATTGCGCCACAGAGACTAGTGACAAAAACACATCTCCTGAGACTCAACATATATCTTTATGTGTGCGCGCCTGCCTTGAGCTTGTGTTATATAAGGCGTCTTTATCCTATGCAGCATTTGTCATTTGCTTAGTGTCTTGTCACTGTTGGGTGTTATGATGCGCAGACTACTGTCTAATGGTGTTAGGGCCAGTATTACAACCAGTCCCAGTGTATGAGATACATGTATGACTTTTCTGTGGCCTTCTTAGCGTAGCTATCTGCTCCTCTGGTGGTGTTCTACCAGCCTGTCAGGCGTGTGTCTTGCCCATCCAATCTTCACTGTGGCATGTTAGACTTGTCTTCTCTGTGAGCGGAGTCTTCTTCCCAGAGCAGGTGCTTTCTCTGAACTCTTGCTTTGTAAGACTGCTGGGCAAGGCCCTCCCTAGCCCCTCACTCAGATAGATACATTTACCTGCAGAGCTCAGCTTTGGAGAAAGAGAGGGGGCAGAGAGCGCAAAGGGGAAGGCCCAAGGTGCACTCCTTATTTTACATAAAAGCTCGGGCTCTTGGGAGGACAGGGACATGAGGGTTCTCAGGGAAAGCCATCACATTAGTATTGATGGCTGGGCCTTGAAACACAACAATCCCGGAATGGCCAGGCACAAAATGCCTGTGCAATAGGCCTGACCATAGGCTTCTGGAGGTCTTGCTCTCCAGAGGCCCCAGTGGTCTAAGCCCGACCAGGGCTGTGCCCGACCAGGGCTGTAGGGACGCATAAAGGGACGCAGGGCTCAGAACTCTGCCCGTTTCACCCCAGCATTTCGGGGAGGACAGGGAATTTGGCAAAGACAGTGGGAAGGATTTTTAAGGAGGAGAGTTCAGTGACATGATCTGAAACACAATAGTGCTGGTGATCTGGAGGCTGCCTTCTATGAGCCACTTCTGTCGGGAGCAGCCTGCCATCATGCCCTGATAACCACAACACTAGTCCCAAGCCAGTGACCTCAGCAAATGCAAAAACATTCATACTTATAGTCTCCTGCATCTGATTCTTGCCATCATGTGAAACGTTGGCATTCCAATGTCTGTTGCACACACTTTGTTCATAGGTGTGCAATTTGAG
>NC_140586.1:930473316-930475816 GCF_964204655.1 Triturus cristatus
TGCCATTTGCTTAGTGTCTTGTCACTGTTGGGTGTTATGATGCGCAGACTACTGTCTAATGGTGTTAGGGCCAGTATTACAACCAGTCCCAGTGTATGAGATACATGAATGACTTTTCTGTGGCCTTCTTAGCGTAGCTATCTGCTCCTCTGGTGGTGTTCTACCAGCCTGTCAGGCGTGTGTCTTGCCCATCCAATCTTCACTGTGGCATGTTAGACTTGTCTTCTCTGTGAGCGGAGTCTCCTTCCCAGAGCAGGTGCTTTCTCTGAACTCTTGCTTTGTAAGACTGCTGGGCAAGGCCCTCCCTAGCCCCTCACTCAGATAGATACATTTACCTGCAGAGCTCAGCTTTGGAGAAAGAGAGGGGGCAGAGAGCGCAAAGGGGAAGGCCCAAGGTGCACACCTTATTTTACATAAAAGCTCGGGCTCTTGGGAGAACAGGGACATGAGGGTTCTCAGGGAAAGCCATCACATTAGTATTGATGGCTGGGCCTTGAAACACAACAATCCCGGAATGGCCAGGCACAAAATGCCTGTGCAATAGGCCTGACCATAGGCTTCTGGAGGTCTTGCTCTCCAGAGGCCCCAGTGGTCTAAGCCCGACCAGGGCTGTGCCCGACCAGGGCTGTAGGCCGCGTTGGGAGCGAGTTAGGGACGCATAAAGGGACGCAGGGCGCAGAACTCTGCCCGTTTCACCCCAGCATTTCGGGGAGGACAGGGAATTTGGCAAAGACAGTGGGAAGGATTTTTAAGGAGGAGAGTTCAGTGACATGATCTGAAACACAATAGTGCTGGTGATCTGGAGGCTGCCTTCTATGAGCCACTTCTGTCGGGAGCAGCCTGCCATCATGCCCTGATAACCACAACACTAGTCCCAAGCCAGTGACCTCAGCAAATGCAAAAACATTCATACTTATAGTCTCCTGCATCTGATTCTTGCCATCATGTGAAACGTTGGCATTCCAATGTCTGTTGCACACACTTTGTTCATAGGTGTGCAATTTGAGTGCGTGCGCCTCATCACTGTCTTGGACAGAGCTCTGTCTCTAAGCTACACATGTGAAGCATTGGTGGTTCAGTGGTAGAATTCTCGCCTGCCACGCGGGAGGCCCGGGTTCGATTCCCGGCCAATGCAAGGCTGTGTTCTTTTGACTTTGCTTTCTAAATCAAATATGGGAACTCAGTGGGGCATAAAATGGGAAACAGTGACCCCGACGTGATTTGAACACGCAACCTTCTGATTTGGAGTCAGACGCGCTACCGTTGCGCCACGAGGTCCTTGCTTTTGGAGTCACATCAGCAAATGTTGTGAGCCTTTTCATTTTTGCCCACCTCCTTATATGCCTAGGGTTGTATTACAAGGTTTGGCTTTTTGTTTTCCATCCTATTGATGAAATTGAGTGCAGGTGCAGAGAGAACGCAGAGGATTGAAATGTTCAGGGAAAGGGTCTCACGCAGGAGCTCTAGACCAAAGGCACATTACTATGATTTATTAAAGTGCTTCATGCATGCAAAAGGAAACGTCCCTGGGTGGGCTTGAACCACCAACCTTTCGGTTAACAGCCAAACGCGGTAACCGATTGCGCCACAGAGACTAGTGACAAAAGCACATCTCCTGAGACTCAACATATATCTTTATGTGTGCGCGCCTGCCTTGAGCTTGTGTTATATAAGGCGTCTTTATCCTATGCAGCATTTGTCATTTGCTTAGTGTCTTGTCACTGTTGGGTGTTATGATGCGCAGACTACTGTCTAATGGTGTTAGGGCCAGTATTACAACCAGTCCCAGTGTATGAGATACATGTATGACTTTTCTGTGGCCTTCTTAGCGTAGCTATCTGCTCCTCTGGTGGTGTTCTACCAGCCTGTCAGGCGTGTGTCTTGCCCATCCAATCTTCACTGTGGCATGTTAGACTTGTCTTCTCTGTGAGCGGAGTCTCCTTCCCAGAGCAGGTGCTTTCTCTGAACTCTTGCTTTGTAAGACTGCTGGGCAAGGCCCTCCCTAGCCCCTCACTCAGATAGATACATTTACCTGCAGAGCTCAGCTTTGGAGAAAGAGAGGGGGCAGAGAGCGCAAAGGGGAAGGCCCAAGGTGCACACCTTATTTTACATAAAAGCTCGGGCTCTTGGGAGGACAGGGACATGAGGGTTCTCAGGGAAAGCCATCACATTAGTATTGATGGCTGGGCCTTGAAACACAACAATCCCGGAATGGCCAGGCACAAAATGCCTGTGCAATAGGCCTGACCATAGGCTTCTGGAGGTCTTGCTCTCCAGAGGCCCCAGTGGTCTAAGCCCGACCAGGGCTGTGCCCGACCAGGGCTGTAGGCCGCGTTGGGAGCGAGTTAGGGACGCATAAAGGGACGCAGGGCGCAGAACTCTGCCCGTTTCACCCCAGCATTTCGGGGAGGACAGGGAATTTGGCAAAGACAGTGGGAAGGATTTTTAAGGAGGAGAGTTCAGTGACATGATCTGAAACACAATAGTGCTGGTGATCTGG
>NC_140586.1:930478316-930483316 GCF_964204655.1 Triturus cristatus
ACACATCTCCTGAGACTCAACATATATCTTTATGTGTGCGCGCCTGCCTTGAGCTTGTGTTATATAAGGCGTCTTTATCCTATGCAGCATTTGTCATTTGCTTAGTGTCTTGTCACTGTTGGGTGTTATGATGCGCAGACTACTGTCTAATGGTGTTAGGGCCAGTATTACAACCAGTCCCAGTGTATGAGATACATGTATGACTTTTCTGTGGCCTTCTTAGCGTAGCTATCTGCTCCTCTGGTGGTGTTCTACCAGCCTGTCAGGCGTGTGTCTTGCCCATCCAATCTTCACTGTGGCATGTTAGACTTGTCTTCTCTGTGAGCGGAGTCTCCTTCCCAGAGCAGGTGCTTTCTCTGAACTCTTGCTTTGTAAGACTGCTGGGCAAGGCCCTCCCTAGCCCCTCACTCAGATAGATACATTTACCTGCAGAGCTCAGCTTTGGAGAAAGAGAGGGGGCAGAGAGCGCAAAGGGGAAGGCCCAAGGTGCACTCCTTATTTTACATAAAAGCTCGGGCTCTTGGGAGGACAGGGACATGAGGGTTCTCAGGGAAAGCCATCACATTAGTATTGATGGCTGGGCCTTGAAACACAACAATCCCGGAATGGC
Source organism: Triturus cristatus (assembly GCF_964204655.1). NCBI lineage: Eukaryota > Metazoa > Chordata > Amphibia > Caudata > Salamandridae > Triturus > Triturus cristatus. The sequence goes on from NC_140586.1 coordinate 930,478,927, forward strand.
CAGGCACAAAATGCCTGTGCAATAGGCCTGACCATAGGCTTCTGGAGGTCTTGCTCTCCAGAGGCCCCAGTGGTCTAAGCCCGACCAGGGCTGTGCCCGACCAGGGCTGTAGGCCGCGTTGGGAGCGCGTTAGGGACGCAGGGTGCAGAACTCTGCCCGTTTCACCCCAGCATTTCGGGGAGGACAGGGAATTTGGCAAAGACAGTGGGAAGGATTTTTAAGGAGGAGAGTTCAGTGACATGATCTGAAACACAATAGTGCTGGTGATCTGGAGGCTGCCTTCTATGAGCCACTTCTGTCGGGAGCAGCCTGCCATCATGCCCTGATAACCACAACACTAGTCCCAAGCCAGTGACCTCAGCAAATGCAAAAACATTCATACTTATAGTCTCCTGCATCTGATTCTTGCCATCATGTGAAACGTTGGCATTCCAATGTCTGTTGCACACACTTTGTTCATAGGTGTGCAATTTGAGTGCGTGCGCCTCATCACTGTCTTGGACAGAGCTCTGTCTCTAAGCTACACATGTGAAGCATTGGTGGTTCAGTGGTAGAATTCTCACCTGCCACGCGGGAGGCCCGGGTTCGATTCCCGGCCAATGCAAGGCTGTGTTCTTTTGACTTTGCTTTCTAAATCAAATATGGGAACTCAGTGGGGCATAAAATGGGAAACAGTGACCCTGACGTGATTTGAACACGCAACCTTCTGATCTGGAGTCAGACGCGCTACCGTTGCGCCACGAGGTCCTTGCTTTTGGAGTCACATCAGCAAATGTTGTGAGCCTTTTCATTTTTGCCCACCTCCTTATGTGCCTAGGGTTGTATTACAAGGTTTGGCTTTTTGTTTTCCATCCTATTGATGAAATTGAGTGCAGGTGCAGAGAGAACGCAGAGGATTGAAATGTTCAGGGAAAGGGTCTCACGCAGGAGCTCTAGACCAAAGGCACATTACTATGATTTATTAAAGTGCTTCATGCATGCAAAAGGAAACGTCCCTGGGTGGGCTTGAACCACCAACCTTTCGGTTAACAGCCGAACACGCTAACCGATTGCGCCACAGAGACTAGTGACAAAAACACATCTCCTGAGACTCAACATATATCTTTATGTGTGCGCGCCTGCCTTGAGCTTGTGTTATATAAGGCGTCTTTATCCTATGCAGCATTTGTCATTTGCTTAGTGTCTTGTCACTGTTGGGTGTTATGATGCGCAGACTACTGTCTAATGGTGTTAGGGCCAGTATTACAACCAGTCCCAGTGTATGAGATACATGTATGACTTTTCTGTGGCCTTCTTAGCGTAGCTATCTGCTCCTCTGGTGGTGTTCTACCAGCCTGTCAGGCGTGTGTCTTGCCCATCCAATCTTCACTGTGGCATGTTAGACTTGTCTTCTCTGTGAGCGGAGTCTCCTTCCCAGAGCAGGTGCTTTCTCTGAACTCTTGCTTTGTAAGACTGCTGGGCAAGGCCCTCCCTAGCCCCTCACTCAGATAGATACATTTACCTGCAGAGCTCAGCTTTGGAGAAAGAGAGGGGGCAGAGAGCGCAAAGGGGAAGGCCCAAGGTGCACTCCTTATTTTACATAAAAGCTCGGGCTCTTGGGAGGACAGGGACATGAGGGTTCTCAGGGAAAGCCATCACATTAGTATTGATGGCTGGGCCTTGAAACACAACAATCCCGGAATGGCCAGGCACAAAATGCCTGTGCAATAGGCCTGACCATAGGCTTCTGGAGGTCTTGCTCTCCAGAGGCCCCAGTGGTCTAAGCCCGACCAGGGCTGTGCCCGACCAGGGCTGTAGGGACGCATAAAGGGACGCAGGGCGCAGAACTCTGCCCGTTTCACCCCAGCATTTCGGGGAGGACAGGGAATTTGGCAAAGACAGTGGGAAGGATTTTTAAGGAGGAGAGTTCAGTGACATGATCTGAAACACAATAGTGCTGGTGATCTGGAGGCTGCCTTCTATGAGCCACTTCTGTCGGGAGCAGCCTGCCATCATGCCCTGATAACCACAACACTAGTCCCAAGCCAGTGACCTCAGCAAATGCAAAAACATTCATACTTATAGTCTCCTGCATCTGATTCTTGCCATCATGTGAAACGTTGGCATTCCAATGTCTGTTGCACACACTTTGTTCATAGGTGTGCAATTTGAGTGCGTGCGCCTCATCACTGTCTTGGACAGAGCTCTGTCTCTAAGCTACACATGTGAAGCATTGGTGGTTCAGTGGTAGAATTCTCGCCTGCCACGCGGGAGGCCCGGGTTCGATTCCCGGCCAATGCAAGGCTGTGTTCTTTTGACTTTGCTTTCTAAATCAAATATGGGAACTCAGTGGGGCATAAAATGGGAAACAGTGACCCCGACGTGATTTGAACACGCAACCTTCTGATTTGGAGTCAGACGCGCTACCGTTGCGCCACGAGGTCCTTGCTTTTGGAGTCACATCAGCAAATGTTGTGAGCCTTTTCATTTTTGCCCACCTCCTTATATGCCTAGGGTTGTATTACAAGGTTTGGCTTTTTGTTTTCCATCCTATTGATGAAATTGAGTGCAGGTGCAGAGAGAACGCAGAGGATTGAAATGTTCAGGGAAAGGGTCTCACGCAGGAGCTCTAGACCAAAGGCACATTACTATGATTTATTAAAGTGCTTCATGCATGCAAAAGGAAACGTCCCTGGGTGGGCTTGAACCACCAACCTTTCGGTTAACAGCCAAACGCGCTAACCGATTGCGCCACAGAGACTAGTGACAAAAGCACATCTCCTGAGACTCAACATATATCTTTATGTGTGCGCGCCTGCCTTGAGCTTGTGTTATATAAGGCGTCTTTATCCTATGCAGCATTTGTCATTTGCTTAGTGTCTTGTCACTGTTGGGTGTTATGATGCGCAGACTACTGTCTAATGGTGTTAGGGCCAGTATTACAACCAGTCCCAGTGTATGAGATACATGTATGACTTTTCTGTGGCCTTCTTAGCGTAGCTATCTGCTCCTCTGGTGGTGTTCTACCAGCCTGTCAGGCGTGTGTCTTGCCCATCCAATCTTCACTGTGGCATGTTAGACTTGTCTTCTCTGTGAGCGGAGTCTCCTTCCCAGAGCAGGTGCTTTCTCTGAACTCTTGCTTTGTAAGACTGCTGGGCAAGGCCCTCCCTAGCCCCTCACTCAGATAGATACATTTACCTGCAGAGCTCAGCTTTGGAGAAAGAGAGGGGGCAGAGAGCGCAAAGGGGAAGGCCCAAGGTGCACACCTTATTTTACATAAAAGCTCGGGCTCTTGGGAGGACAGGGACATGAGGGTTCTCAGGGAAAGCCATCACATTAGTATTTATGGCTGGGCCTTAAAACACAACAATCCCGGAATGGCCAGGCACAAAATGCCTGTGCAATAGGCCTGACCATAGGCTTCTGGAGGTCTTGCTCTCCAGAGGCCCCAGTGGTCTAAGCCCGACCAGGGCTGTGCCCGACCAGGGCTGTAGGCCGCGTTGGGAGCGAGTTAGGGACGCATAAAGGGACGCAGGGCGCAGAACTCTGCCCGTTTCACCCCAGCATTTCGGGGAGGACAGGGAATTTGGCAAAGACAGTGGGAAGGATTTTTAAGGAGGAGAGTTCAGTGACATGATCTGAAACACAATAGTGCTGGTGATCTGGAGGCTGCCTTCTATGAGCCACTTCTGTCGGGAGCAGCCTGCCATCATGCCCTGATAACCACAACACTAGTCCCAAGCCAGTGACCTCAGCAAATGCAAAAACATTCATACTTATAGTCTCCTGCATCTGATTCTTGCCATCATGTGAAACGTTGGCATTCCAATGTCTGTTGCACACACTTTGTTCATAGGTGTGCAATTTGAGTGCGTGCGCCTCATCACTGTCTTGGACAGAGCTCTGTCTCTAAGCTACACATGTGAAGCATTGGTGGTTCAGTGGTAGAATTCTCACCTGCCACACGGGAGGCCCGGGTTCGATTCCCGGCCAATGCAAGGCTGTGTTCTTTTGACTTTGCTTTCTAAATCAAATATGGGAACTCAGTGGGGCATAAAATGGGAAACAGTGACCCCGACGTGATTTGAACACGCAACCTTCTGATCTGGAGTCAGACGCGCTACCGTTGCGCCACGAGGTCCTTGCTTTTGGAGTCACATCAGCAAATGTTGTGAGCCTTTTCATTTTTGCCCACCTCCTTATGTGCCTAGGGTTGTATTACAAGGTTTGGCTTTTTGTTTTCCATCCTATTGATGAAATTGAGTGCAGGTGCAGAGAGAACGCAGAGGATTGAAATGTTCAGGGAAAGGGTCTCACGCAGGAGCTCTAGACCAAAGGCACATTACTATGATTTATTAAAGTGCTTCATGCATGCAAAAGGAAACGTCCCTGGGTGGGCTTGAACCACCAA
>NC_140586.1:930485816-930488316 GCF_964204655.1 Triturus cristatus
ACGCAGGGCGCAGAACTCTGCCCGTTTCACCCCAGCATTTCGGGGAGGACAGGGAATTTGGCAAAGACAGTGGGAAGGATTTTTAAGGAGGAGAGTTCAGTGACATGATCTGAAACACAATAGTGCTGGTGATCTGGAGGCTGCCTTCTATGAGCCACTTCTGTCGGGAGCAGCCTGCCATCATGCCCTGATAAGCACAACACTAGTCCCAAGCCAGTGACCTCAGCAAATGCAAAAACATTCATACTTATAGTCTCCTGCATCTGATTCTTGCCATCATGTGAAACGTTGGCATTCCAATGTCTGTTGCACACACTTTGTTCATAGGTGTGCAATTTGAGTGCGTGCGCCTCATCACTGTCTTGGACAGAGCTCTGTCTCTAAGCTACACATGTGAAGCATTGGTGGTTCAGTGGTAGAATTCTCACCTGCCACGCGGGAGGCCCGGGTTCGATTCCCGGCCAATGCAAGGCTGTGTTCTTTTGACTTTGCTTTCTAAATCAAATATGGGAACTCAGTGGGGCATAAAATGGGAAACAGTGACCCTGACGTGATTTGAACACGCAACCTTCTGATCTGGAGTCAGACGCGCTACCGTTGCGCCACGAGGTCCTTGCTTTTGGAGTCACATCAGCAAATGTTGTGAGCCTTTTCATTTTTGCCCACCTCCTTATGTGCCTAGGGTTGTATTACAAGGTTTGGCTTTTTGTTTTCCATCCTATTGATGAAATTGAGTGCAGGTGCAGAGAGAACGCAGAGGATTGAAATGTTCAGGGAAAGGGTCTCACGCAGGAGCTCTAGACCAAAGGCACATTACTATGATTTATTAAAGTGCTTCATGCATGCAAAAGGAAACGTCCCTGGGTGGGCTTGAACCACCAACCTTTCGGTTAACAGCCGAACACGCTAACCGATTGCGCCACAGAGACTAGTGACAAAAACACATCTCCTGAGACTCAACATATATCTTTATGTGTGCGCGCCTGCCTTGAGCTTGTGTTATATAAGGCGTCTTTATCCTATGCAGCATTTGTCATTTGCTTAGTGTCTTGTCACTGTTGGGTGTTATGATGCGCAGACTACTGTCTAATGGTGTTAGGGCCAGTATTACAACCAGTCCCAGTGTATGAGATACATGTATGACTTTTCTGTGGCCTTCTTAGCGTAGCTATCTGCTCCTCTGGTGGTGTTCTACCAGCCTGTCAGGCGTGTGTCTTGCCCATCCAATCTTCACTGTGGCATGTTAGACTTGTCTTCTCTGTGAGCGGAGTCTCCTTCCCAGAGCAGGTGCTTTCTCTGAACTCTTGCTTTGTAAGACTGCTGGGCAAGGCCCTCCCTAGCCCCTCACTCAGATAGATACATTTACCTGCAGAGCTCAGCTTTGGAGAAAGAGAGGGGGCAGAGAGCGCAAAGGGGAAGGCCCAAGGTGCACTCCTTATTTTACATAAAAGCTCGGGCTCTTGGGAGGACAGGGACATGAGGGTTCTCAGGGAAAGCCATCACATTAGTATTGATGGCTGGGCCTTGAAACACAACAATCCCGGAATGGCCAGGCACAAAATGCCTGTGCAATAGGCCTGACCATAGGCTTCTGGAGGTCTTGCTCTCCAGAGGCCCCAGTGGTCTAAGCCCGACCAGGGCTGTGCCCGACCAGGGCTGTAGGGACGCATAAAGGGACGCAGGGCGCAGAACTCTGCCCGTTTCACCCCAGCATTTCGGGGAGGACAGGGAATTTGGCAAAGACAGTGGGAAGGATTTTTAAGGAGGAGAGTTCAGTGACATGATCTGAAACACAATAGTGCTGGTGATCTGGAGGCTGCCTTCTATGAGCCACTTCTGTCGGGAGCAGCCTGCCATCATGCCCTGATAACCACAACACTAGTCCCAAGCCAGTGACCTCAGCAAATGCAAAAACATTCATACTTATAGTCTCCTGCATCTGATTCTTGCCATCATGTGAAACGTTGGCATTCCAATGTCTGTTGCACACACTTTGTTCATAGGTGTGCAATTTGAGTGCGTGCGCCTCATCACTGTCTTGGACAGAGCTCTGTCTCTAAGCTACACATGTGAAGCATTGGTGGTTCAGTGGTAGAATTCTCGCCTGCCACGCGGGAGGCCCGGGTTCGATTTCCGGCCAATGCAAGGCTGTGTTCTTTTGACTTTGCTTTCTAAATCAAATATGGGAACTCAGTGGGGCATAAAATGGGAAACAGTGACCCCGACGTGATTTGAACACGCAACCTTCTGATCTGGAGTCAGACGCGCTACCGTTGCGCCACGAGGTCCTTGCTTTTGGAGTCACATCAGCAAATGTTGTGAGCCTTTTCATTTTTGCCCACCTCCTTATGTGCCTAGGGTTGTATTACAAGGTTTGGCTTTTTGTTTTCCATCCTATTGATGAAATTGAGTGCAGGTGCAGAGAGAACGCAGAGGATTGAAATGTTCAGGGAAAGGGTCTCACGCAGGAGCTCTAGACCAAAGGCACATTACTATGATT
>NC_140586.1:930490816-930495816 GCF_964204655.1 Triturus cristatus
AGCCCGACCAGGGCTGTGCCCGACCAGGGCTGTAGGCCGCGTTGGGAGCGCGTTAGGGACGCAGGGTGCAGAACTCTGCCCGTTTCACCCCAGCATTTCGGGGAGGACAGGGAATTTGGCAAAGACAGTGGGAAGGATTTTTAAGGAGGAGAGTTCAGTGACATGATCTGAAACACAATAGTGCTGGTGATCTGGAGGCTGCCTTCTATGAGCCACTTCTGTCGGGAGCAGCCTGCCATCATGCCCTGATAACCACAACACTAGTCCCAAGCCAGTGACCTCAGCAAATGCAAAAACATTCATACTTATAGTCTCCTGCATCTGATTCTTGCCATCATGTGAAACGTTGGCATTCCAATGTCTGTTGCACACACTTTGTTCATAGGTGTGCAATTTGAGTGCGTGCGCCTCATCACTGTCTTGGACAGAGCTCTGTCTCTAAGCTACACATGTGAAGCATTGGTGGTTCAGTGGTAGAACTCTCGCCTGCCACGCGGGAGGCCCGGGTTCGATTCCCGGCCAATGCAAGGCTGTGTTCTTTTGACTTTGCTTTCTAAATCAAATACGGGAACTCAGTGGGGCATAAAATGGGAAACAGTGACCCCAACGTGATTTGAACACGCAACCTTCTGATCTGGAGTCAGACGCGCTACCGTTGCGCCACGAGGTCCTTGCTTTTGGAGTCACATCAGCAAATGTTGTGAGCCTTTTCATTTTTGCCCACCTCCTTATATGCCTAGGGTTGTATTACAAGGTTTGGCTTTTTGTTTTCCATCCTATTGATGAAATTGAGTGCAGGTGCAGAGAGAACGCAGAGGATTGTAATGTTCAGGGAAAGGGTCTCACGCAGGAGCTCTAGACCAAAGGCACATTACTATGATTTATTAAAGAGCTTCATGCATGCAAAAGGAAACGTCCCTGGGTGGGCTTGAACCACCAACCTTTCGGTTAACAGCCGAACGCGCTAACCGATTGCGCCACAGAGACTAGTGACAAAAGCACATCTCCTGAGACTCAACATATATCTTTATGTGTGCGCGCCTGCCTTGAGCTTGTGTTATATAAGGCGTCTTTATCCTACGCAGCATTTGCCATAAGCTTAGTGTCTTGTCACTGTTGGGTGTTATGATGCGCAGACTACTATCTAATGGTGTTAGGGCCAGTATTACAACCAGTCCCAGTGTATGAGATACATGTATGACTTTTCTGTGGCCTTCTTAGCGTAGCTATCTGCTCCTCTGGTGGTGTTCTACCAGCCTGTCAGGCGTGTGTCTTGCCCATCCAATCTTCACTGTGGCATGTTAGACTTGTCTTCTCTGTGAGCGGAGTCTCCTTCCCAGAGCAGGTGCTTTCTCTGAACTCTTGCTTTGTAAGACTGCTGGGCAAGGCCCTCCCTAGCCCCTCACTCAGATAGATACATTTACCTGCAGAGCTCAGCTTTGGAGAAAGAGAGGGGGCAGAGAGCGCAAAGGGGAAGGCCCAAGGTGCACACCTTATTTTACATAAAAGCTCGGGCTCTTGGGAGGACAGGGACATGAGGGTTCTCAGGGAAAGCCATCACATTAGTATTGATGGCTGGGCCTTGAAACACAACAATCCCGGAATGGCCAGGCACAAAATGCCTGTGCAATAGGCCTGACCATAGGCTTCTGGAGGTCTTGCTCTCCAGAGGCCCCAGTGGTCTAAGCCCGACCAGGGCTGTGCCCGACCAGGGCTGTAGGCCGCGTTGGGAGCGCGTTAGGGACGCCGGGCGCAGAACTCTGCCCGTTTCACCCCAGCATTTCGGGGAGGACAGGGAATTTGGCAAAGACAGTGGGAAGGATTTTTAAGGAGGAGAGTTCAGTGACATGATCTGAAACACAATAGTGCTGGTGATCTGGAGGCTGCCTTCTATGAGCCACTTCTGTCGGGAGCAGCCTGCCATCATGCCCTGATAACCACAACACTAGTCCCAAGCCAGTGACCTCAGCAAATGCAAAAACATTCATACTTATAGTCTCCTGCATCTGATTCTTGCCATCATGTGAAACGTTGGCATTCCAATGTCTGTTGCACACACTTTGTTCATAGGTGTGCAATTTGAGTGCGTGCGCCTCATCACTGTCTTGGACAGAGCTCTGTCTCTAAGCTACACATGTGAAGCATTGGTGGTTCAGTGGTAGAATTCTCGCCTGCCACGCGGGAGGCCCGGGTTCGATTCCCGGCCAATGCAAGGCTGTGTTCTTTTGACTTTGCTTTCTAAATCAAATATGGGAACTCAGTGGGGCATAAAATGGGAAACAGTGACCCCGACGTGATTTGAACACGCAACCTTCTGATCTGGAGTCAGACGCGCTACCGTTGCGCCACGAGGTCCTTGCTTTTGGAGTCACATCAGCAAATGTTGTGAGCCTTTTCATTTTTGCCCACCTCCTTATGTGCCTAGGGTTGTATTACAAGGTTTGGCTTTTTGTTTTCCATCCTATTGATGAAATTGAGTGCAGGTGCAGAGAGAACGCAGAGGATTGAAATGTTCAGGGAAAGGGTCTCACGCAGGAGCTCTAGACCAAAGGCACATTACTATGATTTATTAAAGTGCTTCATGCATGCAAAAGGAAACGTCCCTGGGTGGGCTTGAACCACCAACCTTTCCGTTAACAGCCGAACGCGCTAACCGATTGCACCACAGAGACTAGTGACAAAAGCACATCTCCTGAGACTCAACATATATCTTTATGTGTGCGCACCTGCCTTGAGCTTGTGTTATATAAGGCGTCTTTATCCTACGCAGCATTTGCCATTTGCTTAGTGTCTTGTCACTGTTGGGTGTTATGATGCGCAGACTACTGTCTAATGGTGTTAGGGCCAGTATTACAACCAGTCCCAGTGTATGAGATACATGAATGACTTTTCTGTGGCCTTCTTAGCGTAGCTATCTGCTCCTCTGGTGGTGTTCTACCAGCCTGTCAGGCGTGTGTCTTGCCCATCCAATCTTCACTGTGGCATGTTAGACTTGTCTTCTCTGTGAGCGGAGTCTCCTTCCCAGAGCAGGTGCTTTCTCTGAACTCTTGCTTTGTAAGACTGCTGGGCAAGGCCCTCCCTAGCCCCTCACTCAGATAGATACATTTACCTGCAGAGCTCAGCTTTGGAGAAAGAGAGGGGGCAGAGAGCGCAAAGGGGAAGGCCCAAGGTGCACACCTTATTTTACATAAAAGCTCGGGCTCTTGGGAGGACAGGGACATGAGGGTTCTCAGGGAAAGCCATCACATTAGTATTGATGGCTGGGCCTTGAAACACAACAATCCCGGAATGGCCAGGCACAAAATGCCTGTGCAATAGGCCTGACCATAGGCTTCTGGAGGTCTTGCTCTCCAGAGGCCCCAGTGGTCTAAGCCCGACCAGGGCTGTGCCCGACCAGGGCTGTAGGCCGCGTTGGGAGCGAGTTAGGGACGCATAAAGGGACGCAGGGCGCAGAACTCTGCCCGTTTCACCCCAGCATTTCGGGGAGGACAGGGAATTTGGCAAAGACAGTGGGAAGGATTTTTAAGGAGGAGAGTTCAGTGACATGATCTGAAACACAATAGTGCTGGTGATCTGGAGGCTGCCTTCTATGAGCCACTTCTGTCGGGAGCAGCCTGCCATCATGCCCTGATAACCACAACACTAGTCCCAAGCCAGTGACCTCAGCAAATGCAAAAACATTCATACTTATAGTCTCCTGCATCTGATTCTTGCCATCATGTGAAACGTTGGCATTCCAATGTCTGTTGCACACACTTTGTTCATAGGTGTGCAATTTGAGTGCGTGCGCCTCATCACTGTCTTGGACAGAGCTCTGTCTCTAAGCTACACATGTGAAGCATTGGTGGTTCAGTGGTAGAATTCTCGCCTGCCACGCGGGAGGCCCGGGTTCGATTCCCGGCCAATGCAAGGCTGTGTTCTTTTGACTTTGCTTTCTAAATCAAATATGGGAACTCAGTGGGGCATAAAATGGGAAACAGTGACCCCGACGTGATTTGAACACGCAACCTTCTGATTTGGAATCAGACGCGCTACCGTTGCGCCACGAGGTCCTTGCTTTTGGAGTCACATCAGCAAATGTTGTGAGCCTTTTCATTTTTGCCCACCTCCTTATATGCCTAGGGTTGTATTACAAGGTTTGGCTTTTTGTTTTCCATCCTATTGATGAAATTGAGTGCAGGTGCAGAGAGAACGCAGAGGATTGAAATGTTCAGGGAAAGGGTCTCACGCAGGAGCTCTAGACCAAAGGCACATTACTATGATTTATTAAAGTGCTTCATGCATGCAAAAGGAAACGTCCCTGGGTGGGCTTGAACCACCAACCTTTCGGTTAACAGCCGAACGCGCTAACCGATTGCGCCACAGAGACTAGTGACAAAAGCACATCTCCTGAGACTCAACATATATCTTTATGTGTGCGCGCCTGCCTTGAGCTTGTGTTATATAAGGCGTCTTTATCCTATGCAGCATTTGTCATTTGCTTAGTGTCTTGTCACTGTTGGGTGTTATGATGCGCAGACTACTGTCTAATGGTGTTAGGGCCAGTATTACAACCAGTCCCAGTGTATGAGATACATGTATGACTTTTCTGTGGCCTTCTTAGCGTAGCTATCTGCTCCTCTGGTGGTGTTCTACCAGCCTGTCAGGCGTGTGTCTTGCCCATCCAATCTTCACTGTGGCATGTTAGACTTGTCTTCTCTGTGAGCGGAGTCTCCTTCCCAGAGCAGGTGCTTTCTCTGAACTCTTGCTTTGTAAGACTGCTGGGCAAGGCCCTCCCTAGCCCCTCACTCAGATAGATACATTTACCTGCAGAGCTCAGCTTTGGAGAAAGAGAGGGGGCAGAGAGCGCAAAGGGGAAGGCCCAAGGTGCACACCTTATTTTACATAAAAGCTCGGGCTCTTGGGAGGACAGGGACATGAGGGTTCTCAGGGAAAGCCATCACATTAGTATTTATGGCTGGGCCTTGAAACACAACAATCCCGGAATGGCCAGGCACAAA
>NC_140586.1:930500816-930503316 GCF_964204655.1 Triturus cristatus
GGTTCTCAGGGAAAGCCATCACATTAGTATTGATGGCTGGGCCTTGAAACACAACAATCCCGGAATGGCCAGGCACAAAATGCCTGTGCAATAGGCCTGACCATAGGCTTCTGGAGGTCTTGCTCTCCAGAGGCCCCAGTGGTCTAAGCCCGACCAGGGCTGTGCCCGACCAGGGCTGTAGGGACGCATAAAGGGACGCAGGGCGCAGAACTCTGCCCGTTTCACCCCAGCATTTCGGGGAGGACAGGGAATTTGGCAAAGACAGTGGGAAGGATTTTTAAGGAGGAGAGTTCAGTGACATGATCTGAAACACAATAGTGCTGGTGATCTGGAGGCTGCCTTCTATGAGCCACTTCTGTCGGGAGCAGCCTGCCATCATGCCCTGATAACCACAACACTAGTCCCAAGCCAGTGACCTCAGCAAATGCAAAAACATTCATACTTATAGTCTCCTGCATCTGATTCTTGCCATCATGTGAAACGTTGGCATTCCAATGTCTGTTGCACACACTTTGTTCATAGGTGTGCAATTTGAGTGCGTGCGCCTCATCACTGTCTTGGACAGAGCTCTGTCTCTAAGCTACACATGTGAAGCATTGGTGGTTCAGTGGTAGAATTCTCGCCTGCCACGCGGGAGGCCCGGGTTCGATTTCCGGCCAATGCAAGGCTGTGTTCTTTTGACTTTGCTTTCTAAATCAAATATGGGAACTCAGTGGGGCATAAAATGGGAAACAGTGACCCCGACGTGATTTGAACACGCAACCTTCTGATCTGGAGTCAGACGCGCTACCGTTGCGCCACGAGGTCCTTGCTTTTGGAGTCACATCAGCAAATGTTGTGAGCCTTTTCATTTTTGCCCACCTCCTTATGTGCCTAGGGTTGTATTACAAGGTTTGGCTTTTTGTTTTCCATCCTATTGATGAAATTGAGTGCAGGTGCAGAGAGAACGCAGAGGATTGAAATGTTCAGGGAAAGGGTCTCACGCAGGAGCTCTAGACCAAAGGCACATTACTATGATTTATTAAAGTGCTTCATGCATGCAAAAGGAAACGTCCCTGGGTGGGCTTGAACCACCAACCTTTCGGTTAACAGCCGAACGCGCTAACTGATTGCGCCACAGAGACTAGTGACAAAAGCACATCTCCTGAGACTCAACATATATCTTTATGTGTGCGCGCCTGCCTTGAGCTTGTGTTATATAAGGCGTCTTTATCCTATGCAGCATTTGTCATTTGCTTAGTGTCTTGTCACTGTTGGGTGTTATGATGCGCAGACTACTGTCTAATGGTGTTAGGGCCAGTATTACAACCAGTCCCAGTGTATGAGATACATGTATGACTTTTCTGTGGCCTTCTTAGCGTAGCTATCTGCTCCTCTGGTGGTGTTCTACCAGCCTGTCAGGCGTGTGTCTTGCCCATCCAATCTTCACTGTGGCATGTTAGACTTGTCTTCTCTGTGAGCAGAGTCTCCTTCCCAGAGCAGGTGCTTTCTCTGAACTCTTGCTTTGTAAGACTGCTGGGCAAGGCCCTCCCTAGCCCCTCACTCAGATAGATACATTTACCTGCAGAGCTCAGCTTTGGAGAAAGAGAGGGGGCAGAGAGCGCAAAGGGGAAGGCCCAAGGTGCACACCTTATTTTACATAAAAGCTCGGGCTCTTGGGAGGACAGGGACATGAGGGTTCTCAGGGAAAGCCATCACATTAGTATTGATGGCTGGGCCTTGAAACACAACAATCCCGGAATGGCCAGGCACAAAATGCCTGTGCAATAGGCCTGACCATAGGCTTCTGGAGGTCTTGCTCTCCAGAGGCCCCAGTGGTCTAAGCCCGACCAGGGCTGTGCCCGACCAGGGCTGTAGGCCGCGTTGGGAGCGCGTTAGGGACGCAGGGCGCAGAACTCTGCCCGTTTCACCCCAGCATTTCGGGGAGGACAGGGAATTTGGCAAAGACAGTGGGAAGGATTTTTAAGGAGGAGAGTTCAGTGACATGATCTGAAACACAATAGTGCTGGTGATCTGGAGGCTGCCTTCTATGAGCCACTTCTGTCGGGAGCAGCCTGCCATCATGCCCTGATAACCACAACACTAGTCCCAAGCCAGTGACCTCAGCAAATGCAAAAACATTCATACTTATAGTCTCCTGCATCTGATTCTTGCCATCATGTGAAACGTTGGCATTCCAATGTCTGTTGCACACACTTTGTTCATAGGTGTGCAATTTGAGTGCGTGCGCCTCATCACTGTCTTGGACAGAGCTCTGTCTCTAAGCTACACATGTGAAGCATTGGTGGTTCAGTGGTAGAATTCTCGCCTGCCACGCGGGAGGCCCGGGTTCGATTCCCGGCCAATGCAAGGCTGTGTTCTTTTGACTTTGCTTTCTAAATCAAATATGGGAACTCAGTGGGGCATAAAATGGGAAACAGTGACCCCGATGTGATTTGAACACGCAACCTTCTGATCTGGAGTCAGACGCGCTACCGTTGCGCCACGAGGTCCTTGCTTT
>NC_140586.1:930525816-930528316 GCF_964204655.1 Triturus cristatus
GCGTGTGTCTTGCCCATCCAATCTTCACTGTGGCATGTTAGACTTGTCTTCTCTGTGAGCGGAGTCTCCTTCCCAGAGCAGGTGCTTTCTCTGAACTCTTGCTTTGTAAGACTGCTGGGCAAGGCCCTCCCTAGCCCCTCACTCAGATAGATACATTTACCTGCAGAGCTCAGCTTTGGAGAAAGAGAGGGGGCAGAGAGCGCAAAGGGGAAGGCCCAAGGTGCACACCTTATTTTACATAAAAGCTCGGGCTCTTGGGAGGACAGGGACATGAGGGTTCTCAGGGAAAGCCATCACATTAGTATTGATGGCTGGGCCTTGAAACACAACAATCCCGGAATGGCCAGGCACAAAATGCCTGTGCAATAGGCCTGACCATAGGCTTCTGGAGGTCTTGCTCTCCAGAGGCCCCAGTGGTCTAAGCCCGACCAGGGCTGTGCCCGACCAGGGCTGTAGGCCGCGTTGGGAGCGCGTTAGGGACGCATAAAGGGACGCAGGGCGCAGAACTCTGCCCGTTTCACCCCAGCATTTCGGGGAGGACAGGGAATTTGGCAAAGACAGTGGGAAGGATTTTTAAGGAGGAGTGTTCAGTGACATGATCTGAAACACAATAGTGCTGGTGATCTGGAGGCTGCCTTCTATGAGCCACTTCTGTCGGGAGCAGCCTGCCATCATGCCCTGATAACCACAACACTAGTCCCAAGCCAGTGACCTCAGCAAATGCAAAAACATTCATACTTATAGTCTCCTGCATCTGATTCTTGCCATCATGTGAAACGTTGGCATTCCAATGTCTGTTGCACACACTTTGTTCATAGGTGTGCAATTTGAGTGCGTGCGCCTCATCACTGTCTTGGACAGAGCTCTGTCTCTAAGCTACACATGTGAAGCATTGGTGGTTCAGTGGTAGAATTCTCGCCTGCCACGCGGGAGGCCCGGGTTCGATTCCCGGCCAATGCAAGGCTGTGTTCTTTTGACTTTGCTTTCTAAATCAAATATGGGAACTCAGTGGGGCATAAAATGGGAAACAGTGACCCCGACGTGATTTGAACACGCAACCTTCTGATCTGGAGTCAGACGCGCTACCGTTGCGCCACAAGGTCCTTGCTTTTGGAGTCACATCAGCAAATGTTGTGAGCCTTTTCATTTTTGCCCACCTCCTTATGTGCCTAGGGTTGTATTACAAGGTTTGGCTTTTTGTTTTCCATCCTATTGATGAAATTGAGTGCAGGTGCAGAGAGAACGCAGAGGATTGAAATGTTCAGGGAAAGGGTCTCACGCAGGAGCTCTAGACCAAAGGCACATTACTATGATTTATTAAAGTGCTTCATGCATGCAAAAGGAAACGTCCCTGGGTGGGCTTGAACCACCAACCTTTCGGTTAACAGCCGAACGCGCTAACCGATTGCGCCACAGAGACTAGTGACATAAGCACATCTCTTGAGACTCAACATATATCTTTATGTGTGCGCGCCTGCCTTGAGCTTGTGTTATATAAGGCGTCTTTATCCTATGCAGCATTTGTCATTTGCTTAGTGTCTTGTCACTGTTGGGTGTTATGATGCGCAGACTACTGTCTAATGGTGTTAGGGCCAGTATTACAACCAGTCCCAGTGTATGAGATACATGTATGACTTTTCTGTGGCCTTCTTAGCGTAGCTATCTGCTCCTCTGGTGGTGTTCTACCAGCCTGTCAGGCGTGTGTCTTGCCCATCCAATCTTCACTGTGGCATGTTAGACTTGTCTTCTCTGTGAGCGGAGTCTCCTTCCCAGAGCAGGTGCTTTCTCTGAACTCTTGCTTTGTAAGACTGCTGGGCAAGGCCCTCCCTAGCCCCTCACTCAGATAGATACATTTACCTGCAGAGCTCAGCTTTGGAGAAAGAGAGGGGGCAGAGAGCGCAAAGGGGAAGGCCCAAGGTGCACACCTTATTTTACATAAAAGCTCGGGCTCTTGGGAGGACAGGGACATGAGGGTTCTCAGGGAAAGCCATCACATTAGTATTGATGGCTGGGCCTTGAAACACAACAATCCCGGAATGGCCAGGCACAAAATGCCTGTGCAATAGGCCTGACCATAGGCTTCTGGAGGTCTTGCTCTCCAGAGGCCCCAGTGGTCTAAGCCCGACCAGGGCTGTGCCCGACCAGGGCTGTAGGCCGCGTTGGGAGCGCGTTAGGGACGCAGGGTGCAGAACTCTGCCCGTTTCACCCCAGCATTTCGGGGAGGACAGGGAATTTGGCAAAGACAGTGGGAAGGATTTTTAAGGAGGAGAGTTCAGTGACATGATCTGAAACACAATAGTGCTGGTGATCTGGAGGCTGCATTCTATGAGCCACTTCTGTCGGGAGCAGCCTGCCATCATGCCCTGATAACCACAACACTAGTCCCAAGCCAGTGACCTCAGCAAATGCAAAAACATTCATACTTATAGTCTCCTGCATCTGATTCTTGCCATCATGTGAAACGTTGGCATTCCAATGTCTGTTGCACACACTTTGTTCA
>NC_140586.1:930535816-930538316 GCF_964204655.1 Triturus cristatus
ACATTTACCTGCAGAGCTCAGCTTTGGAGAAAGAGAGGGGGCAGAGAGCGCAAAGGGGAAGGCCCAAGGTGCACACCTTATTTTACATAAAAGCTCGGGCTCTTGGGAGGACAGGGACATGAGGGTTCTCAGGGAAAGCCATCACATTAGTATTGATGGCTGGGCCTTGAAACACAACAATCCCGGAATGGCCAGGCACAAAATGCCTGTGCAATAGGCCTGACCATAGGCTTCTGGAGGTCTTGCTCTCCAGAGGCCCCAGTGGTCTAAGCCCGACCAGGGCTGTGCCCGACCAGGGCTGTAGGCCGCGTTGGGAGCGCGTTAGGGACGCAGGGTGCAGAACTCTGCCCGTTTCACCCCAGCATTTCGGGGAGGACAGGGAATTTGGCAAAGACAGTGGGAAGGATTTTTAAGGAGGAGAGTTCAGTGACATGATCTGAAACACAATAGTGCTGGTGATCTGGAGGCTGCATTCTATGAGCCACTTCTGTCGGGAGCAGCCTGCCATCATGCCCTGATAACCACAACACTAGTCCCAAGCCAGTGACCTCAGCAAATGCAAAAACATTCATACTTATAGTCTCCTGCATCTGATTCTTGCCATCATGTGAAACGTTGGCATTCCAATGTCTGTTGCACACACTTTGTTCATAGGTGTGCAATTTGAGTGCGTGCGCCTCATCACTGTCTTGGACAGAGCTCTGTCTCTAAGCTACACATGTGAAGCATTGGTGGTTCAGTGGTAGAATTCTCGCCTGCCACGCGGGAGGCCCGGGTTCGATTCCCGGCCAATGCAAGGCTGTGTTCTTTTGACTTTGCTTTCTAAATCAAATATGGGAACTCAGTGGGGCATAAAATGGGAAACAGTGACCCCGACGTGATTTGAACACGCAACCTTCTGATCTGGAGTCAGACGCGCTACCGTTGCGCCACGAGGTCCTTGCTTTTGGAGTCACATCAGCAAATGTTGTGAGCCTTTTCATTTTTGCCCACCTCCTTATGTGCCTAGGGTTGTATTACAAGGTTTGTCTTTTTGTTTTCCATCCTATTGATGAAATTGAGTGCAGGTGCAGAGAGAACGCAGAGGATTGAAATGTTCAGGGAAAGGGTCTCACGCAGGAGCTCTAGACCAAAGGCACATTACTATGATTTATTAAAGTGCTTCATGCATGCAAAAGGAATCGTCCCTGGGTGGGCTTGAACCACCAACCTTTCGGTTAACAGCCGAACGCGCTAACCGATTGCGCCACTGAGACTAGTGACAAAAGCACATCTCCTGAGACTCAACATATATCTTTATGTGTGCACGCCTGCCTTGAGCTTGTGTTATATAAGGCGTCTTTATCCTACGCAGCATTTGCCATTTGCTTAGTGTCTTGTCACTGTTGGGTGTTATGACGCGCAGACTACTGTCTAATGGTGTTAGGGCCAGTATTACAACCAGTCCCAGTGTATGAGATACATGAATGACTTTTCTGTGGCCTTCTTAGCGTAGCTATCTGCTCCTCTGGTGGTGTTCTACATGAGGGTTCTCAGGGAAAGCCATCACATTAGTATTGATGGCTGGGCCTTGAAACACAACAATCCCGGAATGGCCAGGCACAAAATGCCTGTGCAATAGGCCTGACCATAGGCTTCTGGAGGTCTTGCTCTCCAGAGGCCCCAGTGGTCTGTGCCCGACCAGGGCTGTAGGCCGCGTTGGGAGCGCGTTAGGGACGCATAAAGGGACGCAGGGCGCAGAACTCTGCCCGTTTCACCCCAGCATTTCGGGGAGGACAGGGAATTTGGCAAAGACAGTGGGAAGGATTTTTAAGGAGGAGAGTTCAGTGACATGATCTGAAACACAATAGTGCTGGTGATCTGGAGGCTGCCTTCTATGAGCCACTTCTGTCGGGAGCAGCCTGCCATCATGCCCTGATAACCACAACACTAGTCCCAAGCCAGTGACCTCAGCAAATGCAAAAACATTCATACTTATAGTCTCCTGCATCTGATTCTTGCCATCATGTGAAACGTTGGCATTCCAATGTCTGTTGCACACACTTTGTTCATAGGTGTGCAATTTGAGTGCGTGCGCCTCATCACTGTCTTGGACAGAGCTCTGTCTCTAAGCTACACATGTGAAGCATTGGTGGTTCAGTGGTAGAATTCTCGCCTGCCACGCGGGAGGCCCGGGTTCGATTCCCGGCCAATGCAAGGCTGTGTTCTTTTGACTTTGCTTTCTAAATCAAATATGGGAACTCAGTGGGGCATAAAATGGGAAACAGTGACCCCGACGTGATTTGAACACGCAACCTTCTGATATGGAGTCAGACGCGCTACCGTTGCGCCACGAGGTCCTTGCGTTTGGAGTCACATCAGCAAATGTTGTGAGCCTTTTCATTTTTGCCCACCTCCTTATGTGCCTAGGGTTGTATTACAAGGTTTGGCTTTTTGTTTTCCATCCTATTGATGAAATTGAGTGCAGGTGCAGAGAGAACGCAGAGGATTGAAATGTTCA
>NC_140586.1:930573316-930575816 GCF_964204655.1 Triturus cristatus
TGTCAGGCGTGTGTCTTGCCCATCCAATCTTCACTGTGGCATGTTAGACTTGTCTTCTCTGTGAGCGGAGTCTCCTTCCCAGAGCAGGTGCTTTCTCTGAACTCTTGCTTTGTAAGACTGCTGGGCAAGGCCCTCCCTAGCCCCTCACTCAGATAGATACATTTACCTGCAGAGCTCAGCTTTGGAGAAAGAGAGGGGGCAGAGAGCGCAAAGGGGAAGGCCCAAGGTGCACTCCTTATTTTACATAAAAGCTCGGGCTCTTGGGAGGACAGGGACATGAGGGTTCTCAGGGAAAGCCATCACATTAGTATTGATGGCTGGGCCTTGAAACACAACAATCCCGGAATGGCCAGGCACAAAATGCCTGTGCAATAGGCCTGACCATAGGCTTCTGGAGGTCTTGCTCTCCAGAGGCCCCAGTGGTCTAAGCCCGACCAGGGCTGTGCCCGACCAGGGCTGTAGGGACGCATAAAGGGACGCAGGGCGCAGAACTCTGCCCGTTTCACCCCAGCATTTCGGGGAGGACAGGGAATTTGGCAAAGACAGTGGGAAGGATTTTTAAGGAGGAGAGTTCAGTGACATGATCTGAAACACAATAGTGCTGGTGATCTGGAGGCTGCCTTCTATGAGCCACTTCTGTCGGGAGCAGCCTGCCATCATGCCCTGATAACCACAACACTAGTCCCAAGCCAGTGACCTCAGCAAATGCAAAAACATTCATACTTATAGTCTCCTGCATCTGATTCTTGCCATCATGTGAAACGTTGGCATTCCAATGTCTGTTGCACACACTTTGTTCATAGGTGTGCAATTTGAGTGCGTGCGCCTCATCACTGTCTTGGACAGAGCTCTGTCTCTAAGCTACACATGTGAAGCATTGGTGGTTCAGTGGTAGAATTCTCGCCTGCCACGCGGGAGGCCCGGGTTCGATTTCCGGCCAATGCAAGGCTGTGTTCTTTTGACTTTGCTTTCTAAATCAAATATGGGAACTCAGTGGGGCATAAAATGGGAAACAGTGACCCCGACGTGATTTGAACACGCAACCTTCTGATCTGGAGTCAGACGCGCTACCGTTGCGCCACGAGGTCCTTGCTTTTGGAGTCACATCAGCAAATGTTGTGAGCCTTTTCATTTTTGCCCACCTCCTTATGTGCCTAGGGTTGTATTACAAGGTTTGGCTTTTTGTTTTCCATCCTATTGATGAAATTGAGTGCAGGTGCAGAGAGAACGCAGAGGATTGAAATGTTCAGGGAAAGGGTCTCACGCAGGAGCTCTAGACCAAAGGCACATTACTATGATTTATTAAAGTGCTTCATGCATGCAAAAGGAAACGTCCCTGGGTGGGCTTGAACCACCAACCTTTCGGTTAACAGCCGAACGCGCTAACTGATTGCGCCACAGAGACTAGTGACAAAAGCACATCTCCTGAGACTCAACATATATCTTTATGTGTGCGCGCCTGCCTTGAGCTTGTGTTATATAAGGCGTCTTTATCCTATGCAGCATTTGTCATTTGCTTAGTGTCTTGTCACTGTTGGGTGTTATGATGCGCAGACTACTGTCTAATGGTGTTAGGGCCAGTATTACAACCAGTCCCAGTGTATGAGATACATGTATGACTTTTCTGTGGCCTTCTTAGCGTAGCTATCTGCTCCTCTGGTGGTGTTCTACCAGCCTGTCAGGCGTGTGTCTTGCCCATCCAATCTTCACTGTGGCATGTTAGACTTGTCTTCTCTGTGAGCAGAGTCTCCTTCCCAGAGCAGGTGCTTTCTCTGAACTCTTGCTTTGTAAGACTGCTGGGCAAGGCCCTCCCTAGCCCCTCACTCAGATAGATACATTTACCTGCAGAGCTCAGCTTTGGAGAAAGAGAGGGGGCAGAGAGCGCAAAGGGGAAGGCCCAAGGTGCACACCTTATTTTACATAAAAGCTCGGGCTCTTGGGAGGACAGGGACATGAGGGTTCTCAGGGAAAGCCATCACATTAGTATTGATGGCTGGGCCTTGAAACACAACAATCCCGGAATGGCCAGGCACAAAATGCCTGTGCAATAGGCCTGACCATAGGCTTCTGGAGGTCTTGCTCTCCAGAGGCCCCAGTGGTCTAAGCCCGACCAGGGCTGTGCCCGACCAGGGCTGTAGGCCGCGTTGGGAGCGCGTTAGGGACGCATAAAGGGACGCAGGGCGCAGAACTCTGCCCGTTTCACCCCAGCATTTCGGGGAGGACAGGGAATTTGGCAAAGACTGTGGGAAGGATTTTTAAGGAGGAGAGTTCAGTGACATGATCTGAAACACAATAGTGCTGGTGATCTGGAGGCTGCCTTCTATGAGCCACTTCTGTCGGGAGCAGCCTGCCATCATGCCCTGATAACCACAACACTAGTCCCAAGCCAGTGACCTCAGCAAATGCAAAAACATTCATACTTATAGTCTCCTGCATCTGATTCTTGCCATCATGTGAAACGTTGGCATTCCAATGTCTGTTGCACACACTTTGTTCATAG
>NC_140586.1:930590816-930593316 GCF_964204655.1 Triturus cristatus
ACTTCTGTCGGGAGCAGCCTGCCATCATGCCCTGATAACCACAACACTAGTCCCAAGCCAGTGACCTCAGCAAATGCAAAAACATTCATACTTATAGTCTCCTGCATCTGATTCTTGCCATCATGTGAAACGTTGGCATTCCAATGTCTGTTGCACACACTTTGTTCATAGGTGTGCAATTTGAGTGCGTGCGCCTCATCACTGTCTTGGACAGAGCTCTGTCTCTAAGCTACACATGTGAAGCATTGGTGGTTCAGTGGTAGAATTCTCGCCTGCCACGCGGGAGGCCCGGGTTCGATTCCCGGCCAATGCAAGGCTGTGTTCTTTTGACTTTGCTTTCTAAATCAAATATGGGAACTCAGTGGGGCATAAAATGGGAAACAGTGACCCCGACGTGATTTGAACACGCAACCTTCTGATATGGAGTCAGACGCGCTACCGTTGCGCCACAAGGTCCTTGCTTTTGGAGTCACATCAGCAAATGTTGTGAGCCTTTTCATTTTTGCCCACCTCCTTATGTGCCTAGGGTTGTATTACAAGGTTTGGCTTTTTGTTTTCCATCCTATTGATGAAATTGAGTGCAGGTGCAGAGAGAACGCAGAGGATTGAAATGTTCAGGGAAAGGGTCTCACGCAGGAGCTCTAGACCAAAGGCACATTACTATGATTTATTAAAGTGCTTCATGCATGCAAAAGGAAACGTCCCTGGGTGGGCTTGAACCACCAACCTTTCGGTTAACAGCCGAACGCGCTAACCGATTGCGCCACAGAGACTAGTGACATAAGCACATCTCTTGAGACTCAACATATATCTTTATGTGTGCGCGCCTGCCTTGAGCTTGTGTTATATAAGGCGTCTTTATCCTATGCAGCATTTGTCATTTGCTTAGTGTCTTGTCACTGTTGGGTGTTATGATGCGCAGACTACTGTCTAATGGTGTTAGGGCCAGTATTACAACCAGTCCCAGTGTATGAGATACATGTATGACTTTTCTGTGGCCTTCTTAGCGTAGCTATCTGCTCCTCTGGTGGTGTTCTACCAGCCTGTCAGGCGTGTGTCTTGCCCATCCAATCTTCACTGTGGCATGTTAGACTTGTCTTCTCTGTGAGCGGAGTCTCCTTCCCAGAGCAGGTGCTTTCTCTGAACTCTTGCTTTGTAAGACTGCTGGGCAAGGCCCTCCCTAGCCCCTCACTCAGATAGATACATTTACCTGCAGAGCTCAGCTTTGGAGAAAGAGAGGGGGCAGAGAGCGCAAAGGGGAAGGCCCAAGGTGCACACCTTATTTTACATAAAAGCTCGGGCTCTTGGGAGGACAGGGACATGAGGGTTCTCAGGGAAAGCCATCACATTAGTATTGATGGCTGGGCCTTGAAACACAACAATCCCGGAATGGCCAGGCACAAAATGCCTGTGCAATAGGCCTGACCATAGGCTTCTGGAGGTCTTGCTCTCCAGAGGCCCCAGTGGTCTAAGCCCGACCAGGGCTGTGCCCGACCAGGGCTGTAGGCCGCGTTGGGAGCGCGTTAGGGACGCAGGGTGCAGAACTCTGCCCGTTTCACCCCAGCATTTCGGGGAGGACAGGGAATTTGGCAAAGACAGTGGGAAGGATTTTTAAGGAGGAGAGTTCAGTGACATGATCTGAAACACAATAGTGCTGGTGATCTGGAGGCTGCATTCTATGAGCCACTTCTGTCGGGAGCAGCCTGCCATCATGCCCTGATAACCACAACACTAGTCCCAAGCCAGTGACCTCAGCAAATGCAAAAACATTCATACTTATAGTCTCCTGCATCTGATTCTTGCCATCATGTGAAACGTTGGCATTCCAATGTCTGTTGCACACACTTTGTTCATAGGTGTGCAATTTGAGTGCGTGCGCCTCATCACTGTCTTGGACAGAGCTCTGTCTCTAAGCTACACATGTGAAGCATTGGTGGTTCAGTGGTAGAATTCTCGCCTGCCACGCGGGAGGCCCGGGTTCGATTCCCGGCCAATGCAAGGCTGTGTTCTTTTGACTTTGCTTTCTAAATCAAATATGGGAACTCAGTGGGGCATAAAATGGGAAACAGTGACCCCGACGTGATTTGAACACGCAACCTTCTGATCTGGAGTCAGACGCGCTACCGTTGCGCCACGAGGTCCTTGCTTTTGGAGTCACATCAGCAAATGTTGTGAGCCTTTTCATTTTTGCCCACCTCCTTATGTGCCTAGGGTTGTATTACAAGGTTTGTCTTTTTGTTTTCCATCCTATTGATGAAATTGAGTGCAGGTGCAGAGAGAACGCAGAGGATTGAAATGTTCAGGGAAAGGGTCTCACGCAGGAGCTCTAGACCAAAGGCACATTACTATGATTTATTAAAGTGCTTCATGCATGCAAAAGGAATCGTCCCTGGGTGGGCTTGAACCACCAACCTTTCGGTTAACAGCCGAACGCGCTAACCGATTGCGCCACTGAGACTAGTGACAAAAGCACATCTCCTGAGACTCAACATATATCTTT
>NC_140586.1:930603316-930605816 GCF_964204655.1 Triturus cristatus
GTGTATGAGATACATGTATGACTTTTCTGTGGCCTTCTTAGCGTAGCTATCTGCTCCTCTGGTGGTGTTCTACCAGCCTGTCAGGCGTGTGTCTTGCCCATCCAATCTTCACTGTGGCATGTTAGACTTGTCTTCTCTGTGAGCGGAGTCTCCTTCCCAGAGCAGGTGCTTTCTCTGAACTCTTGCTTTGTAAGACTGCTGGGCAAGGCCCTCCCTAGCCCCTCACTCAGATAGATACATTTACCTGCAGAGCTCAGCTTTGGAGAAAGAGAGGGGGCAGAGAGCGCAAAGGGGAAGGCCCAAGGTGCACACCTTATTTTACATAAAAGCTCGGGCTCTTGGGAGGACAGGGACATGAGGGTTCTCAGGGAAAGCCATCACATTAGTATTGATGGCTGGGCCTTGAAACACAACAATCCCGGAATGGCCAGGCACAAAATGCCTGTGCAATAGGCCTGACCATAGGCTTCTGGAGGTCTTGCTCTCCAGAGGCCCCAGTGGTCTAAGCCCGACCAGGGCTGTGCCCGACCAGGGCTGTAGGCCGCGTTGGGAGCGCGTTAGGGACGCAGGGTGCAGAACTCTGCCCGTTTCACCCCAGCATTTCGGGGAGGACAGGGAATTTGGCAAAGACAGTGGGAAGGATTTTTAAGGAGGAGAGTTCAGTGACATGATCTGAAAC
The DNA here is from genome assembly GCF_964204655.1 of Triturus cristatus. Lineage (NCBI taxonomy): Eukaryota > Metazoa > Chordata > Amphibia > Caudata > Salamandridae > Triturus > Triturus cristatus. The sequence continues at coordinate 930,603,996 of NC_140586.1, forward strand.
ACAATAGTGCTGGTGATCTGGAGGCTGCATTCTATGAGCCACTTCTGTCGGGAGCAGCCTGCCATCATGCCCTGATAACCACAACACTAGTCCCAAGCCAGTGACCTCAGCAAATGCAAAAACATTCATACTTATAGTCTCCTGCATCTGATTCTTGCCATCATGTGAAACGTTGGCATTCCAATGTCTGTTGCACACACTTTGTTCATAGGTGTGCAATTTGAGTGCGTGCGCCTCATCACTGTCTTGGACAGAGCTCTGTCTCTAAGCTACACATGTGAAGCATTGGTGGTTCAGTGGTAGAATTCTCGCCTGCCACGCGGGAGGCCCGGGTTCGATTCCCGGCCAATGCAAGGCTGTGTTCTTTTGACTTTGCTTTCTAAATCAAATATGGGAACTCAGTGGGGCATAAAATGGGAAACAGTGACCCCGACGTGATTTGAACACGCAACCTTCTGATCTGGAGTCAGACGCGCTACCGTTGCGCCACGAGGTCCTTGCTTTTGGAGTCACATCAGCAAATGTTGTGAGCCTTTTCATTTTTGCCCACCTCCTTATGTGCCTAGGGTTGTATTACAAGGTTTGTCTTTTTGTTTTCCATCCTATTGATGAAATTGAGTGCAGGTGCAGAGAGAACGCAGAGGATTGAAATGTTCAGGGAAAGGGTCTCACGCAGGAGCTCTAGACCAAAGGCACATTACTATGATTTATTAAAGTGCTTCATGCATGCAAAAGGAATCGTCCCTGGGTGGGCTTGAACCACCAACCTTTCGGTTAACAGCCGAACGCGCTAACCGATTGCGCCACTGAGACTAGTGACAAAAGCACATCTCCTGAGACTCAACATATATCTTTATGTGTGCACGCCTGCCTTGAGCTTGTGTTATATAAGGCGTCTTTATCCTACGCAGCATTTGCCATTTGCTTAGTGTCTTGTCACTGTTGGGTGTTATGACGCGCAGACTACTGTCTAATGGTGTTAGGGCCAGTATTACAACCAGTCCCAGTGTATGAGATACATGAATGACTTTTCTGTGGCCTTCTTAGCGTAGCTATCTGCTCCTCTGGTGGTGTTCTACATGAGGGTTCTCAGGGAAAGCCATCACATTAGTATTGATGGCTGGGCCTTGAAACACAACAATCCCGGAATGGCCAGGCACAAAATGCCTGTGCAATAGGCCTGACCATAGGCTTCTGGAGGTCTTGCTCTCCAGAGGCCCCAGTGGTCTGTGCCCGACCAGGGCTGTAGGCCGCGTTGGGAGCGCGTTAGGGACGCATAAAGGGACGCAGGGCGCAGAACTCTGCCCGTTTCACCCCAGCATTTCGGGGAGGACAGGGAATTTGGCAAAGACAGTGGGAAGGATTTTTAAGGAGGAGAGTTCAGTGACATGATCTGAAACACAATAGTGCTGGTGATCTGGAGGCTGCCTTCTATGAGCCACTTCTGTCGGGAGCAGCCTGCCATCATGCCCTGATAACCACAACACTAGTCCCAAGCCAGTGACCTCAGCAAATGCAAAAACATTCATACTTATAGTCTCCTGCATCTGATTCTTGCCATCATGTGAAACGTTGGCATTCCAATGTCTGTTGCACACACTTTGTTCATAGGTGTGCAATTTGAGTGCGTGCGCCTCATCACTGTCTTGGACAGAGCTCTGTCTCTAAGCTACACATGTGAAGCATTGGTGGTTCAGTGGTAGAATTCTCGCCTGCCACGCGGGAGGCCCGGGTTCGATTCCCGGCCAATGCAAGGCTGTGTTCTTTTGACTTTGCTTTCTAAATCAAATATGGGAACTCAGTGGGGCATAAAATGGGAAA
>NC_140586.1:930638316-930640816 GCF_964204655.1 Triturus cristatus
CTTCCCAGAGCAGGTGCTTTCTCTGAACTCTTGCTTTGTAAGACTGCTGGGCAAGGCCCTCCCTAGCCCCTCACTCAGATAGATACATTTACCTGCAGAGCTCAGCTTTGGAGAAAGAGAGGGGGCAGAGAGCGCAAAGGGGAAGGCCCAAGGTGCACACCTTATTTTACATAAAAGCTCGGGCTCTTGGGAGGACAGGGACATGAGGGTTCTCAGGGAAAGCCATCACATTAGTATTGATGGCTGGGCCTTGAAACACAACAATCCCGGAATGGCCAGGCACAAAATGCCTGTGCAATAGGCCTGACCATAGGCTTCTGGAGGTCTTGCTCTCCAGAGGCCCCAGTGGTCTAAGCCCGACCAGGGCTGTGCCCGACCAGGGCTGTAGGCCGCGTTGGGAGCGCGTTAGGGACGCAGGGTGCAGAACTCTGCCCGTTTCACCCCAGCATTTCGGGGAGGACAGGGAATTTGGCAAAGACAGTGGGAAGGATTTTTAAGGAGGAGAGTTCAGTGACATGATCTGAAACACAATAGTGCTGGTGATCTGGAGGCTGCATTCTATGAGCCACTTCTGTCGGGAGCAGCCTGCCATCATGCCCTGATAACCACAACACTAGTCCCAAGCCAGTGACCTCAGCAAATGCAAAAACATTCATACTTATAGTCTCCTGCATCTGATTCTTGCCATCATGTGAAACGTTGGCATTCCAATGTCTGTTGCACACACTTTGTTCATAGGTGTGCAATTTGAGTGCGTGCGCCTCATCACTGTCTTGGACAGAGCTCTGTCTCTAAGCTACACATGTGAAGCATTGGTGGTTCAGTGGTAGAATTCTCGCCTGCCACGCGGGAGGCCCGGGTTCGATTCCCGGCCAATGCAAGGCTGTGTTCTTTTGACTTTGCTTTCTAAATCAAATATGGGAACTCAGTGGGGCATAAAATGGGAAACAGTGACCCCGACGTGATTTGAACACGCAACCTTCTGATCTGGAGTCAGACGCGCTACCGTTGCGCCACGAGGTCCTTGCTTTTGGAGTCACATCAGCAAATGTTGTGAGCCTTTTCATTTTTGCCCACCTCCTTATGTGCCTAGGGTTGTATTACAAGGTTTGTCTTTTTGTTTTCCATCCTATTGATGAAATTGAGTGCAGGTGCAGAGAGAACGCAGAGGATTGAAATGTTCAGGGAAAGGGTCTCACGCAGGAGCTCTAGACCAAAGGCACATTACTATGATTTATTAAAGTGCTTCATGCATGCAAAAGGAATCGTCCCTGGGTGGGCTTGAACCACCAACCTTTCGGTTAACAGCCGAACGCGCTAACCGATTGCGCCACTGAGACTAGTGACAAAAGCACATCTCCTGAGACTCAACATATATCTTTATGTGTGCACGCCTGCCTTGAGCTTGTGTTATATAAGGCGTCTTTATCCTACGCAGCATTTGCCATTTGCTTAGTGTCTTGTCACTGTTGGGTGTTATGACGCGCAGACTACTGTCTAATGGTGTTAGGGCCAGTATTACAACCAGTCCCAGTGTATGAGATACATGAATGACTTTTCTGTGGCCTTCTTAGCGTAGCTATCTGCTCCTCTGGTGGTGTTCTACATGAGGGTTCTCAGGGAAAGCCATCACATTAGTATTGATGGCTGGGCCTTGAAACACAACAATCCCGGAATGGCCAGGCACAAAATGCCTGTGCAATAGGCCTGACCATAGGCTTCTGGAGGTCTTGCTCTCCAGAGGCCCCAGTGGTCTGTGCCCGACCAGGGCTGTAGGCCGCGTTGGGAGCGCGTTAGGGACGCATAAAGGGACGCAGGGCGCAGAACTCTGCCCGTTTCACCCCAGCATTTCGGGGAGGACAGGGAATTTGGCAAAGACAGTGGGAAGGATTTTTAAGGAGGAGAGTTCAGTGACATGATCTGAAACACAATAGTGCTGGTGATCTGGAGGCTGCCTTCTATGAGCCACTTCTGTCGGGAGCAGCCTGCCATCATGCCCTGATAACCACAACACTAGTCCCAAGCCAGTGACCTCAGCAAATGCAAAAACATTCATACTTATAGTCTCCTGCATCTGATTCTTGCCATCATGTGAAACGTTGGCATTCCAATGTCTGTTGCACACACTTTGTTCATAGGTGTGCAATTTGAGTGCGTGCGCCTCATCACTGTCTTGGACAGAGCTCTGTCTCTAAGCTACACATGTGAAGCATTGGTGGTTCAGTGGTAGAATTCTCGCCTGCCACGCGGGAGGCCCGGGTTCGATTCCCGGCCAATGCAAGGCTGTGTTCTTTTGACTTTGCTTTCTAAATCAAATATGGGAACTCAGTGGGGCATAAAATGGGAAACAGTGACCCCGACGTGATTTGAACACGCAACCTTCTGATATGGAGTCAGACGCGCTACCGTTGCGCCACGAGGTCCTTGCGTTTGGAGTCACATCAGCAAATGTTGTGAGCCTTTTCATTTTTGCCCACCTCCTTATGTGCCTAGGGTTGTA
>NC_140586.1:930668316-930673316 GCF_964204655.1 Triturus cristatus
TTTGCCCACCTCCTTATGTGCCTAGGGTTGTATTACAAGGTTTGGCTTTTTGTTTTCCATCCTATTGATGAAATTGAGTGCAGGTGCAGAGAGAACGCAGAGGATTGAAATGTTCAGGGAAAGGGTCTCACGCAGGAGCTCTAGACCAAAGGCACATTACTATGATTTATTAAAGTGCTTCATGCATGCAAAAGGAAACGTCCCTGGGTGGGCTTGAACCACCAACCTTTCGGTTAACAGCCGAACACGCTAACCGATTGCGCCACAGAGACTAGTGACAAAAACACATCTCCTGAGACTCAACATATATCTTTATGTGTGCGCGCCTGCCTTGAGCTTGTGTTATATAAGGCGTCTTTATCCTATGCAGCATTTGTCATTTGCTTAGTGTCTTGTCACTGTTGGGTGTTATGATGCGCAGACTACTGTCTAATGGTGTTAGGGCCAGTATTACAACCAGTCCCAGTGTATGAGATACATGTATGACTTTTCTGTGGCCTTCTTAGCGTAGCTATCTGCTCCTCTGGTGGTGTTCTACCAGCCTGTCAGGCGTGTGTCTTGCCCATCCAATCTTCACTGTGGCATGTTAGACTTGTCTTCTCTGTGAGCGGAGTCTCCTTCCCAGAGCAGGTGCTTTCTCTGAACTCTTGCTTTGTAAGACTGCTGGGCAAGGCCCTCCCTAGCCCCTCACTCAGATAGATACATTTACCTGCAGAGCTCAGCTTTGGAGAAAGAGAGGGGGCAGAGAGCGCAAAGGGGAAGGCCCAAGGTGCACTCCTTATTTTACATAAAAGCTCGGGCTCTTGGGAGGACAGGGACATGAGGGTTCTCAGGGAAAGCCATCACATTAGTATTGATGGCTGGGCCTTGAAACACAACAATCCCGGAATGGCCAGGCACAAAATGCCTGTGCAATAGGCCTGACCATAGGCTTCTGGAGGTCTTGCTCTCCAGAGGCCCCAGTGGTCTAAGCCCGACCAGGGCTGTGCCCGACCAGGGCTGTAGGGACGCATAAAGGGACGCAGGGCGCAGAACTCTGCCCGTTTCACCCCAGCATTTCGGGGAGGACAGGGAATTTGGCAAAGACAGTGGGAAGGATTTTTAAGGAGGAGAGTTCAGTGACATGATCTGAAACACAATAGTGCTGGTGATCTGGAGGCTGCCTTCTATGAGCCACTTCTGTCGGGAGCAGCCTGCCATCATGCCCTGATAACCACAACACTAGTCCCAAGCCAGTGACCTCAGCAAATGCAAAAACATTCATACTTATAGTCTCCTGCATCTGATTCTTGCCATCATGTGAAACGTTGGCATTCCAATGTCTGTTGCACACACTTTGTTCATAGGTGTGCAATTTGAGTGCGTGCGCCTCATCACTGTCTTGGACAGAGCTCTGTCTCTAAGCTACACATGTGAAGCATTGGTGGTTCAGTGGTAGAATTCTCGCCTGCCACGCGGGAGGCCCGGGTTCGATTTCCGGCCAATGCAAGGCTGTGTTCTTTTGACTTTGCTTTCTAAATCAAATATGGGAACTCAGTGGGGCATAAAATGGGAAACAGTGACCCCGACGTGATTTGAACACGCAACCTTCTGATCTGGAGTCAGACGCGCTACCGTTGCGCCACGAGGTCCTTGCTTTTGGAGTCACATCAGCAAATGTTGTGAGCCTTTTCATTTTTGCCCACCTCCTTATGTGCCTAGGGTTGTATTACAAGGTTTGGCTTTTTGTTTTCCATCCTATTGATGAAATTGAGTGCAGGTGCAGAGAGAACGCAGAGGATTGAAATGTTCAGGGAAAGGGTCTCACGCAGGAGCTCTAGACCAAAGGCACATTACTATGATTTATTAAAGTGCTTCATGCATGCAAAAGGAAACGTCCCTGGGTGGGCTTGAACCACCAACCTTTCGGTTAACAGCCGAACGCGCTAACTGATTGCGCCACAGAGACTAGTGACAAAAGCACATCTCCTGAGACTCAACATATATCTTTATGTGTGCGCGCCTGCCTTGAGCTTGTGTTATATAAGGCGTCTTTATCCTATGCAGCATTTGTCATTTGCTTAGTGTCTTGTCACTGTTGGGTGTTATGATGCGCAGACTACTGTCTAATGGTGTTAGGGCCAGTATTACAACCAGTCCCAGTGTATGAGATACATGTATGACTTTTCTGTGGCCTTCTTAGCGTAGCTATCTGCTCCTCTGGTGGTGTTCTACCAGCCTGTCAGGCGTGTGTCTTGCCCATCCAATCTTCACTGTGGCATGTTAGACTTGTCTTCTCTGTGAGCAGAGTCTCCTTCCCAGAGCAGGTGCTTTCTCTGAACTCTTGCTTTGTAAGACTGCTGGGCAAGGCCCTCCCTAGCCCCTCACTCAGATAGATACATTTACCTGCAGAGCTCAGCTTTGGAGAAAGAGAGGGGGCAGAGAGCGCAAAGGGGAAGGCCCAAGGTGCACACCTTATTTTACATAAAAGCTCGGGCTCTTGGGAGGACAGGGACATGAGGGTTCTCAGGGAAAGCCATCACATTAGTATTGATGGCTGGGCCTTGAAACACAACAATCCCGGAATGGCCAGGCACAAAATGCCTGTGCAATAGGCCTGACCATAGGCTTCTGGAGGTCTTGCTCTCCAGAGGCCCCAGTGGTCTAAGCCCGACCAGGGCTGTGCCCGACCAGGGCTGTAGGCCGCGTTGGGAGCGCGTTAGGGACGCAGGGCGCAGAACTCTGCCCGTTTCACCCCAGCATTTCGGGGAGGACAGGGAATTTGGCAAAGACAGTGGGAAGGATTTTTAAGGAGGAGAGTTCAGTGACATGATCTGAAACACAATAGTGCTGGTGATCTGGAGGCTGCCTTCTATGAGCCACTTCTGTCGGGAGCAGCCTGCCATCATGCCCTGATAACCACAACACTAGTCCCAAGCCAGTGACCTCAGCAAATGCAAAAACATTCATACTTATAGTCTCCTGCATCTGATTCTTGCCATCATGTGAAACGTTGGCATTCCAATGTCTGTTGCACACACTTTGTTCATAGGTGTGCAATTTGAGTGCGTGCGCCTCATCACTGTCTTGGACAGAGCTCTGTCTCTAAGCTACACATGTGAAGCATTGGTGGTTCAGTGGTAGAATTCTCGCCTGCCACGCGGGAGGCCCGGGTTCGATTCCCGGCCAATGCAAGGCTGTGTTCTTTTGACTTTGCTTTCTAAATCAAATATGGGAACTCAGTGGGGCATAAAATGGGAAACAGTGACCCCGACGTGATTTGAACACGCAACCTTCTGATCTGGAGTCAGACGCGCTACCGTTGCGCCACGAGGTCCTTGCTTTTGGAGTCACATCAGCAAATGTTGTGAGCCTTTTCATTTTTGCCCACCTCCTTATATGCCTAGGGTTGTATTACAAGGTTTGGCTTTTTGTTTTCCATCCTATTGATGAAATTGAGTGCAGGTGCAGAGAGAACGCAGAGGATTGAAATGTTCAGGGAAAGGGTCTCACGCAGGAGCTCTAGACCAAAGGCACATTACTATGATTTATTAAAGTGCTTCATGCATGCAAAAGGAAACGTCCCTGGGTGGGCTTGAACCACCAACCTTTCGGTTAACAGCCGAACGCGCTAACCGATTGCACCACAGAGACTAGTGACAAAAGCACATCTCCTGAGACTCAACATATATCTTTATGTGTGCGCGCCTGCCTTGAGCTTGTGTTATATAAGGCGTCTTTATCCTACGCAGCATTTGCCATAAGCTTAGTGTCTTGTCACTGTTGGGTGTTATGATGCGCAGACTACTATCTAATGGTGTTAGGGCCAGTATTACAACCAGTCCCAGTGTATGAGATACATGTATGACTTTTCTGTGGCCTTCTTAGCGTAGCTATCTGCTCCTCTGGTGGTGTTCTACCAGCCTGTCAGGCGTGTGTCTTGCCCATCCAATCTTCACTGTGACATGTTAGACTTGTCTTCTCTGTGAGCGGAGTCTCCTTCCCAGAGCAGGTGCTTTCTCTGAACTCTTGCTTTGTAAGACTGCTGGGCAAGGCCCTCCCTAGCCCCTCACTTAGATAGATACATTTACCTGCAGAGCTCAGCTTTGGAGAAAGAGAGGGGGCAGAGAGCGCAAAGGGGAAGGCCCAAGGTGCACACCTTATTTTACATAAAAGCTCGGGCTCTTGGGAGGACAGGGACATGAGGGTTCTCAGGGAAAGCCATCACATTAGTATTGATGGCTGGGCCTTGAAACACAACAATCCCGGAATGGCCAGGCACAAAATGCCTGTGCAATAGGCCTGACCATAGGCTTCTGGAGGTCTTGCTCTCCAGAGGCCCCAGTGGTCTAAGCCCGACCAGGGCTGTAGGCCGCGTTGGGAGCGCGTTAGGGACGCAGGGTGCAGAACTCTGCCCGTTTCACCCCAGCATTTCGGGGAGGACAGGGAATTTGGCAAAGACAGTGGGAAGGATTTTTAAGGAGGAGAGTTCAGTGACATGATCTGAAACACAATAGTGCTGGTGATCTGGAGGCTGCCTTCTATGAGCCACTTCTGTCGGGAGCAGCCTGCCATCATGCCCTGATAACCACAACACTAGTCCCAAGCCAGTGACCTCAGCAAATGCAAAAACATTCATACTTATAGTCTCCTGCATCTGATTCTTGCCATCATGTGAAACGTTGGCATTCCAATGTCTGTTGCACACACTTTGTTCATAGGTGTGCAATTTGAGTGCGTGCGCCTCATCACTGTCTTGGACAGAGCTCTGTCTCTAAGCTACACATGTGAAGCATTGGTGGTTCAGTGGTAGAACTCTCGCCTGCCACGCGGGAGGCCCGGGTTCGATTCCCGGCCAATGCAAGGCTGTGTTCTTTTGACTTTGCTTTCTAAATCAAATACGGGAACTCAGTGGGGCATAAAATGGGAAACAGTGACCCCCAACGTGATTTGAACACGCAACCTTCTGATCTGGAGTCAGACGCGCTACCGTTGCGCCACGAGGTCCTTGCTTTTGGAGT
>NC_140586.1:930720816-930723316 GCF_964204655.1 Triturus cristatus
CAATAGTGCTGGTGATCTGGAGGCTGCCTTCTATGAGCCACTTCTGTCGGGAGCAGCCTGCCATCATGCCCTGATAACCACAACACTAGTCCCAAGCCAGTGACCTCAGCAAATGCAAAAACATTCATACTTATAGTCTCCTGCATCTGATTCTTTTTTTTTTTTTTTTTTTTTTTTTTTAAAAACCTTTATTTCGGTAGATGCACAATACACAGCGTCTGCCTACAACCCCTCGGGGCCGGCCGCTATGACATTGGAGAACATAGAACAGTAATGTCAGGATAAGAAAAGGTTTAATTTTATGGTTTTATCGAGTACAACGTAGTGTACATCGAAAGGAGTCGAAGCTAATCACTGACCAGGAGAGACATCCCCGTTCACGGAGCACCCAGAAGGAAGCGTTGTATAGGAAGGCATTGGTAAGGAGACAGGTGGCCACCATCCAGGGACTAAAAGCATACACTATACCACAGAATGATAAAACACAATAAGCTCCTTACTAACACTGAACCCCGACCCCGAAGAAACAAAGAAACATAAAAGAAAAGGAAACCAAAGAGGAAGGGAGAAAGAAAGAGAAAGAGGGCCATAGAGACGAAAAAGACATAGAACACATCCCATCCCCCCACCCTGCATACCAGCGGAAGGCCATGGCCCACCCCCCCCAATAGGCATGCCTGTCGCCCCAAATGAACCCCAAGTAGGAAAGAGAGTCCGGAGAGTGGGAAATAACCTCCCAGTCTCCGACTCCCAGAGAAGGCAGGAGGAGGAAATGTTACATACTCCCGGTCACCGCAGCCCATTAAGCATCCCCCACCCTGATAATCATCAGCACAACTGAAGAAGCAAGCAAAGCGGCAGGTGGGGAGACTCCATTCCAAATATGTGAGCAAGGCAAATAATTAGCAGCCTCATCCTAGTCCCCGCCCGCCAATACGTACAGCAAACTAAAGAAAAGCGCCCAGCCCCGGCCCGATCCTGAGCGGCCCCACAGATCCACCCCCGCGGTAAACAGTAGCAATTTACACACATGCGGCACAACCGATACATAAGCAAATATTCTAGTCCGGGTCATGCCAGGCGGTCAAGCAGGATCATCAAGGGAGGCGACATCAACCCTGGCCTGAACGCGGAGACCCCACCAAACATGGCCGCCGCTGGGAGTGTACCTCAGGCAGAACAAAGGAGCAAGATGGCCGCTCACGGCAAAGAAGACGCAGGGGGAGAAGAAGCGAGAGTTCCCAGTCATAGACCATCACCACATCGATAGTGACAAACACAGTTTTCCCCACCGAACGGCACACACTCCGGCGATGTTGAGGCGGGCACGGCAACACCCGCAGAGGCAGAGTCTCAGTTTGTAAAGTGGAAGGGAGCTTTGTATCTGCAACTTGGGCATTAGAAAAACCCTCGACACTGTAACCAGGGAGAGGACGATCCATAGTATCCCCCTGCCGCCAATTTGTATCCGCCTCAAAGGGAATGAGAGGCATTGGGGGGTCAGACAACCGCAGTAGTTCCCTGGATGGCATAGCAGCATCGATCTTCCACTCCAGTTCTCGAGTGCGTCGGCACCATGTCGTCCGCAAGTCCCCCAGGGCTAGAAGGATATCACCATAGGTCAGGTCTGCTCCCTGCTGCAGCATGCCGACTGTATGTAAAGGCGCCATCGGGACACCCTCCAGCTCGATAGCAGGCAGTGAAACCTGCGGCAGGGACATGGCGGCCTCCGCCCCTCCGGCGAAGCAGACCGACACCGACGCCATTGCCGCCGCCAGCCCGCCTTGGAGGGGCGAGGGCGACTCCATAGGACGGAGGAACAATAGTGAGGGCAAGAGGAGTTGCTGCTCGCTATACGGGGCTCACACGATGGGAGAGCCCTCGGCTGTACTGCGATGTGGGTGGTGGGCGCTCTCAAACGGTCACCGCTCTGACCGCTGGTAGGAGGACGAAGGAAGATTCGCCAGCCCGGACCCAATCGTACAGGAATTCTCTCCGCCGCGAAGAAGGCTCCGCCAGGCCGCCCACTCCACGTCCGGTCACATTTCCCCCGGCGCCGGTCCAGCCCCAGGTCGTCTCACCGTACGTGATAAGCGGTGTCCGGTGGCGGTGGTCGGGCCAGAATGCGTGGGCAAAGTCCAAAGTCGGCAAACTCTATGAATCCTCGATCAAAAAGGCCGGCGGGAACATCGGAGGAATGCAGAAAGTATCAGCGCATTCGTGGGTACATTTGCTCGTGCCGTAGGCAGGATTAAAAATCAGGATGTCATGTAAACAGCAGACGGGCTGCGGAGCCGGGAGCTCAGACGTCCTGTCCGTCCGCCATCTTCCTGCATCTGATTCTTGCCATCATGTGAAACGTTGGCATTCCAATGTCTGTTGCACACACTTTGTTCATAGGTGTGCAATTTGAGTGCGTGCGCCTCATCACTGTCTTGGACAGAGCTCTGTCTCTAAGCTACACATGTGAAGCATTGGTGGTTCAGTGGTAGAATTCTCG
>NC_140586.1:930735816-930738316 GCF_964204655.1 Triturus cristatus
TCCCAGTGTATGAGATACATGAATGACTTTTCTGTGGCCTTCTTAGCGTAGCTATCTGCTCCTCTGGTGGTGTTCTACCAGCCTGTCAGGCGTGTGTCTTGCCCATCCAATCTTCACTGTGGCATGTTAGACTTGTCTTCTCTGTGAGCGGAGTCTCCTTCCCAGAGCAGGTGCTTTCTCTGAACTCTTGCTTTGTAAGACTGCTGGGCAAGGCCCTCCCTAGCCCCTCACTCAGATAGATACATTTACCTGCAGAGCTCAGCTTTGGAGAAAGAGAGGGGGCAGAGAGCGCAAAGGGGAAGGCCCAAGGTGCACACCTTATTTTACATAAAAGCTCGGGCTCTTGGGAGGACAGGGACATGAGGGTTCTCAGGGAAAGCCATCACATTAGTATTGATGGCTGGGCCTTGAAACACAACAATCCCGGAATGGCCAGGCACAAAATGCCTGTGCAATAGGCCTGACCATAGGCTTCTGGAGGTCTTGCTCTCCAGAGGCCCCAGTGGTCTAAGCCCGACCAGGGCTGTGCCCGACCAGGGCTGTAGGCCGCGTTGGGAGCGAGTTAGGGACGCATAAAGGGACGCAGGGCGCAGAACTCTGCCCGTTTCACCCCAGCATTTCGGGGAGGACAGGGAATTTGGCAAAGACAGTGGGAAGGATTTTTAAGGAGGAGAGTTCAGTGACATGATCTGAAACACAATAGTGCTGGTGATCTGGAGGCTGCCTTCTATGAGCCACTTCTGTCGGGAGCAGCCTGCCATCATGCCCTGATAACCACAACACTAGTCCCAAGCCAGTGACCTCAGCAAATGCAAAAACATTCATACTTATAGTCTCCTGCATCTGATTCTTGCCATCATGTGAAACGTTGGCATTCCAATGTCTGTTGCACACACTTTGTTCATAGGTGTGCAATTTGAGTGCGTGCGCCTCATCACTGTCTTGGACAGAGCTCTGTCTCTAAGCTACACATGTGAAGCATTGGTGGTTCAGTGGTAGAATTATTGCCTGCCACGCGGGAGGCCCGGGTTCGATTCCCGGCCAATGCAAGGCTGTGTTCTTTTGACTTTGCTTTCTAAATCAAATATGGGAACTCAGTGGGGCATAAAATGGGAAACAGTGACCCCGACGTGATTTGAACACGCAACCTTCTGATCTGGAGTCAGACGCGCTACCGTTGCGCCACGAGGTCCTTGCTTTTGGAGTCACATCAGCAAATGTTGTGAGCCTTTTCATTTTTGCCCACCTCCTTATGTGCCTAGGGTTGTATTACAAGGTTTGGCTTTTTGTTTTCCATCCTATTGATGAAATTGAGTGCAGGTGCAGAGAGAACGCAGAGGATTGAAATGTTCATTGAAAGGGTCTCACGCAGGAGCTCTAGACCAAAGGCACATTACTATGATTTATTAAAGTGCTTCATGCATGCAAAAGGAAACGTCCCTGGGTGGGCTTGAACCACCAACCTTTCGTGTAACAGCCGAACGCGCTAACCGATTGCGCCACAGAGACTAGTGACAAAAGCACATCTCCTGAGACTCAACATATATCTTTATGTGTGCGCGCCTGCCTTGAGCTTGTGTTATATAAGGCGTCTTTATCCTACGCAGCATTTGCCATTTGCTTAGTGTCTTGTCACTGTTGGGTGTTATGATGCGCAGACTACTGTCTAATGGTGTTAGGGCCAGTATTACAACCAGTCCCAGTGTATGAGATACATGAATGACTTTTCTGTGGCCTTCTTAGCGTAGCTATCTGCTCCTCTGGTGGTGTTCTACCAGCCTGTCAGGCGTGTGTCTTGCCCATCCAATCTTCACTGTGGCATGTTAGACTTGTCTTCTCTGTGAGCGGAGTCTCCTTCCCAGAGCAGGTGCTTTCTCTGAACTCTTGCTTTGTAAGACTGCTGGGCAAGGCCCTCCCTAGCCCCTCACTCAGATAGATACATTTACCTGCAGAGCTCAGCTTTGGAGAAAGAGAGGGGGCAGAGAGCGCAAAGGGGAAGGCCCAAGGTGCACACCTTATTTTACATAAAAGCTCGGGCTCTTGGGAGGACAGGGACATGAGGGTTCTCAGGGAAAGCCATCACATTAGTATTGATGGCTGGGCCTTGAAACACAACAATCCCGGAATGGCCAGGCACAAAATGCCTGTGCAATAGGCCTGACCATAGGCTTCTGGAGGTCTTGCTCTCCAGAGGCCCCAGTGGTCTAAGCCCGACCAGGGCTGTGCCCGACCAGGGCTGTAGGCCGCGTTGGGAGCGAGTTAGGGACGCATAAAGGGACGCAGGGCGCAGAACTCTGCCCGTTTCACCCCAGCATTTCGGGGAGGACAGGGAATTTGGCAAAGACAGTGGGAAGGATTTTTAAGGAGGAGAGTTCAGTGACATGATCTGAAACACAATAGTGCTGGTGATCTGGAGGCTGCCTTCTATGAGCCACTTCTGTCGGGAGCAGCCTGCCATCATGCCCTGATAACCACAACACTAGTCCCAAGCCAGTGACCT
>NC_140586.1:930770816-930775816 GCF_964204655.1 Triturus cristatus
GGTTGTATTACAAGGTTTGGCTTTTTGTTTTCCATCCTATTGATGAAATTGAGTGCAGGTGCAGAGAGAACGCAGAGGATTGAAATGTTCAGGGAAAGGGTCTCACGCAGGAGCTCTAGACCAAAGGCACATTACTATGATTTATTAAAGTGCTTCATGCATGCAAAAGGAAACGTCCCTGGGTGGGCTTGAACCACCAACCTTTTGGTTAACAGCCGAACGCGCTAACCGATTGCGCCACAGAGACTAGTGACAAAAGCACACCTCCTGAGACTCAACATATATCTTTATGTGTGCGCGCCTGCCTTGAGCTGGTGTTATATAAGGCGTCTTTATCCTATGCAGCATTTGTCATTTGCTTAGTGTCTTGTCACTGTTGGGTGTTATGATGCGCAGACTACTGTCTAATGGTGTTAGGGCCAGTATTACAACCAGTCCCAGTGTATGAGATACATGTATGACTTTTCTGTGGCCTTCTTAGCGTAGCTATCTGCTCCTCTGGTGGTGTTCTACCAGCCTGTCAGGCGTGTGTCTTGCCCATCCATTCTTCACTGTGGCATGTTAGACTTGTCTTCTCTGTGAGCGGAGTCTCCTTCCCAGAGCAGGTGCTTTCTCTGAACTCTTGCTTTGTAAGACTGCTGGGCAAGGCCCTCCCTAGCCCCTCACTCAGATAGATACATTTACCTGCAGAGCTCAGCTTTGGAGAAAGAGAGGGGGCAGAGAGCGCAAAGGGGAAGGCCCAAGGTGCACACCTTATTTTACATAAAAGCTCGGGCTCTTGGGAGGACAGGGACATGAGGGTTCTCAGGGAAAGCCATCACATTAGTATTGATGGCTGGGCCTTGAAACACAACAATCCCGGAATGGCCAGGCACAAAATGCCTGTGCAATAGGCCTGACCATAGGCTTCTGGAGGTCTTGCTCTCCAGAGGCCCCAGTGGTCTAAGCCCGACCAGGGCTGTGCCCGACCAGGGCTGTAGGCCGCGTTGGGAGCGCGTTAGGGACGCAGGGTGCAGAACTCTGCCCGTTTCACCCCAGCATTTCGGGGAGGACAGGGAATTTGGCAAAGACAGTGGGAAGGATTTTTAAGGAGGAGAGTTCAGTGACATGATCTGAAACACAATAGTGCTGGTGATCTGGAGGCTGCCTTCTATGAGCCACTTCTGTCGGGAGCAGCCTGCCATCATGCCCTGATAACCACAACACTAGTCCCAAGCCAGTGACCTCAGCAAATGCAAAAACATTCATACTTATAGTCTCCTGCATCTGATTCTTGCCATCATGTGAAACGTTGGCATTCCAATGTCTGTTGCACACACTTTGTTCATAGGTGTGCAATTTGAGTGCGTGCGCCTCATCACTGTCTTGGACAGAGCTCTGTCTCTAAGCTACACATGTGAAGCATTGGTGGTTCAGTGGTAGAATTCTCGCCTGCCACGCGGGAGGCCCGGGTTCGATTCCCCGCCAATGCAAGGCTGTGTTCTTTTGACTTTGCTTTCTAAATCAAATATGGGAACTCAGTGGGGCATAAAATGGGAAACAGTGACCCCGACGTGATTTGAACACGCAACCTTCTGATCTGGAGTCAGACGCGCTACCGTTGCGCCACGAGGTCCTTGCTTTTGGAGTCACATCAGCAAATGTTGTGAGCCTTTTCATTTTTGCCCACCTCCTTATGTGCCTAGGGTTGTATTACAAGGTTTGGCTTTTTGTTTTCCATCCTATTGATGAAATTGAGTGCAGGTGCAGAGAGAACGCAGAGGATTGAAATGTTCAGGGAAAGGGTCTCACGCAGGAGCTCTAGACCAAAGGCACATTACTATGATTTATTAAAGTGCTTCATGCATGCAAAAGGAATCGTCCCTGGGTGGGCTTGAACCACCAACCTTTCGGTCAACAGCCGAACGCGCTAACCGATTGCGCCACAGAGACTAGTGACAAAAGCACATCTCCTGAGACTCAACATATATCTTTATGTGTGCGCGCCTGCCTTGAGCTTGTGTTATATAAGGCGTCTTTATCCTACGCAGCATTTGCCATTTGCTTAGTGTCTTGTCACTGTTGGGTGTTATGACGCGCAGACTACTGTCTAATGGTGTTAGGGCCAGTATTACAACCAGTCCCAGTGTATGAGATACATGAATGACTTTTCTGTGGCCTTCTTAGCGTAGCTATCTGCTCCTCTGGTGGTGTTCTACCAGCCTGTCAGGCGTGTGTCTTGCCCATCCAATCTTCACTGTGGCATGTTAGACTTGTCTTCTCTGTGAGCGGAGTCTCCTTCCCAGAGCAGGTGCTTTCTCTGAACTCTTGCTTTGTAAGACTGCTGGGCAAGGCCCTCCCTAGCCCCTCACTCAGATAGATACATTTACCTGCAGAGCTCAGCTTTGGAGAAAGAGAGGGGGCAGAGAGCGCAAAGGGGAAGGCCCAAGGTGCACACCTTATTTTACATAAAAGCTCGGGCTCTTGGGAGGACAGGGACATGAGGGTTCTCAGGGAAAGCCATCACATTAGTATTGATGGCTGGGCCTTGAAACACAACAATCCCGGAATGGCCAGGCACAAAATGCCTGTGCAATAGGCCTGACCATAGGCTTCTGGAGGTCTTGCTCTCCAGAGGCCCCAGTGGTCTAAGCCCGACCAGGGCTGTGCCCGACCAGGGCTGTAGGCCGCGTTGGGAGCGCGTTAGGGACGCCGGGCGCAGAACTCTGCCCGTTTCACCCCAGCATTTCGGGGAGGACAGGGAATTTGGCAAAGACAGTGGGAAGGATTTTTAAGGAGGAGAGTTCAGTGACATGATCTGAAACACAATAGTGCTGGTGATCTGGAGGCTGCCTTCTATGAGCCACTTCTGTCGGGAGCAGCCTGCCATCATGCCCTGATAACCACAACACTAGTCCCAAGCCAGTGACCTCAGCAAATGCAAAAACATTCATACTTATAGTCTCCTGCATCTGATTCTTGCCATCATGTGAAACGTTGGCATTCCAATGTCTGTTGCACACACTTTGTTCATAGGTGTGCAATTTGAGTGCGTGCGCCTCATCACTGTCTTGGACAGAGCTCTGTCTCTAAGCTACACGTGTGAAGCATTGGTGGTTCAGTGGTAGAATTCTCGCCTGCCACGCGGGAGGCCCGGGTTCGATTTCCGGCCAATGCAAGGCTGTGTTCTTTTGACTTTGCTTTCTAAATCAAATATGGGAACTCAGTGGGGCATAAAATGGGAAACAGTGACCCCGACGTGATTTGAACACACAACCTTCTGATCTGGAGTCAGACGCGCTACCGTTGCGCCACGAGGTCCTTGCTTTTGGAGTCACATCAGCAAATGTTGTGAGCCTTTTCATTTTTGCCCACCTCCTTATGTGCCTAGGGTTGTATTACAAGGTTTGGCTTTTTGTTTTCCATCCTATTGATGAAATTGAGTGCAGGTGCAGAGAGAACGCAGAGGATTGAAATGTTCAGGGAAAGGGTCTCACGCAGATGCTCTAGACCAAAGGCACATTACTATGATTTATTAAAGTGCTTCATGCATGCAAAAGGAAACGTCCCTGGGTGGGCTTGAACCACCAACCTTTCGGTTAACAGCCGAACGCGCTAACCGATTGCGCCACAGAGACTAGTGACAAAAGCACATCTCCTGAGACTCAACATATATCTTTATGTGTGCGCGCCTGCCTTGAGCTTGTGTTATATAAGGCGTCTTTATCCTACGCAGCATTTGCCATTTGCTTAGTGTCTTGTCACTGTTGGGTGTTATGATGCGCAGACTACTATCTAATGGTGTTAGGGCCAGTATTACAACCAGTCCCAGTGTATGAGATACATGTATGACTTTTCTGTGGCCTTCTTAGCGTAGCTATCTGCTCCTCTGGTGGTGTTCTACCAGCCTGTCAGGCGTGTGTCTTGCCCATCCAATCTTCACTGTGGCATGTTAGACTTGTCTTCTCTGTGAGCGGAGTCTCCTTCCCAGAGCAGGTGCTTTCTCTGAACTCTTGCTTTGTAAGACTGCTGGGCAAGGCCCTCCCTAGCCCCTCACTCAGATAGATACATTTACCTGCAGAGCTCAGCTTTGGAGAAAGAGAGGGGGCAGAGAGCGCAAAGGGGAAGGCCCAAGGTGCACACCTTATTTTACATAAAAGCTCGGGCTCTTGGGAGGACAGGGACATGAGGGTTCTCAGGGAAAGCCATCACATTAGTATTGATGGCTGGGCCTTGAAACACAACAATCCCGGAATGGCCAGGCACAAAATGCCTGTGCAATAGGCCTGACCATAGGCTTCTGGAGGTCTTGCTCTCCAGAGGCCCCAGTGGTCTAAGCCCGACCAGGGCTGTGCCCGACCAGGGCTGTAGGCCGCGTTGGGAGCGCGTTAGGGACGCAGGGTGCAGAACTCTGCCAGTTTCACCCCAGCATTTCGGGGAGGACAGGGAATTTGGCAAAGACAGTGGGAATGATTTTTAAGGAGGAGAGTTCAGTGACATGATCTGAAACACAATAGTGCTGGTGATCTGGAGGCTGCCTTCTATGAGCCACTTCTGTCGGGAGCAGCCTGCCATCATGCCCTGATAACCACAACACTAGTCCCAAGCCAGTGACCTCAGCAAATGCAAAAACATTCATACTTATAGTCTCCTGCATCTGATTCTTGCCATCATGTGAAACGTTGGCATTCCAATGTCTGTTGCACACACTTTGTTCATAGGTGTGCAATTTGAGTGCGTGCGCCTCATCACTGTCTTGGACAGAGCTCTGTCTCTAAGCTACACATGTGAAGCATTGGTGGTTCAGTGGTAGAATTCTCGCCTGCCACGCGGGAGGCCCGGGTTCGATTTCCGGCCAATGCAAGGCTGTGTTCTTTTGACTTTGCTTTCTAAATCAAATATGGGAACTCAGTGGGGCATAAAATGGGAAACAGTGACCCCGACGTGATTTGAACACGCAACCTTCTGATCTGGAGTCAGACGCGCTACCGTTGCGCCACGAGGTCCTTGCTTTTGGAGTC
>NC_140586.1:930845816-930853316 GCF_964204655.1 Triturus cristatus
CAAAATGCCTGTGCAATAGGCCTGACCATAGGCTTCTGGAGGTCTTGCTCTCCAGAGGCCCCAGTGGTCTAAGCCCGACCAGGGCTGTGCCCGACCAGGGCTGTAGGCCGCGTTGGGAGCGAGTTAGGGACGCATAAAGGGACGCAGGGCGCAGAACTCTGCCCGTTTCACCCCAGCATTTCGGGGAGGACAGGGAATTTGGCAAAGACAGTGGGAAGGATTTTTAAGGAGGAGAGTTCAGTGACATGATCTGAAACACAATAGTGCTGGTGATCTGGAGGCTGCCTTCTATGAGCCACTTCTGTCGGGAGCAGCCTGCCATCATGCCCTGATAACCACAACACTAGTCCCAAGCCAGTGACCTCAGCAAATGCAAAAACATTCATACTTATAGTCTCCTGCATCTGATTCTTGCCATCATGTGAAACGTTGGCATTCCAATGTCTGTTGCACACACTTTGTTCATAGGTGTGCAATTTGAGTGCGTGCGCCTCATCACTGTCTTGGACAGAGCTCTGTCTCTAAGCTACACATGTGAAGCATTGGTGGTTCAGTGGTAGAATTCTCGCCTGCCACGCGGGAGGCCCGGGTTCGATTCCCGGCCAATGCAAGGCTGTGTTCTTTTGACTTTGCTTTCTAAATCAAATATGGGAACTCAGTGGGGCATAAAATGGGAAACAGTGACCCCGACGTGATTTGAACACGCAACCTTCTGATCTGGCGTCAGACGCGCTACCGTTGCGCCACGAGGTCCTTGCTTTTGGAGTCACATCAGCAAATGTTGTGAGCCTTTTCATTTTTGCCCACCTCCTTTTATGCCTAGGGTTGTATTACAAGGTTTGGCTTTTTGTTTTCCATCCTATTGATGAAATTGAGTGCAGGTGCAGAGAGAACGCAGAGGATTGAAATGTTCAGGGAAAGGGTCTCACGCAGGAGCTCTAGACCAAAGGCACATTACTATGATTTATTAAAGTGCTTCATGCATGCAAAAGGAAACGTCCCTGGGTGGGCTTGAACCACCAACCTTTCGGTTAACAGCCGAACGCGCTAACCGATTGCGCCAAAGAGACTAGAGACAAAAGCACATCTCCTGAGACTCAACATATATCTTTATGTGTGCGCGCCTGCCTTGAGCTTGTGTTATATAAGGCGTCTTTATCCTACGCAGCATTTGCCATTTGCTTAGTGTCTTGTCACTGTTGGGTGTTATGATGCGCAGACTACTGTCTAATGGTGTTAGGGCCAGTATTACAACCAGTCCCAGTGTATGAGATACATGTATGACTTTTCTGTGGCCTTCTTAGCGTAGCTATCTGCTCCTCTGGTGGTGTTCTACCAGCCTGTCAGGCGTGTGTCTTGCCCATCCAATCTTCACTGTGGCATGTTAGACTTGTCTTCTCTGTGAGCGGAGTCTCCTTCCCAGAGCAGGTGCTTTCTCTGAACTCTTGCTTTGTAAGACTGCTGGGCAAGGCCCTCCCTAGCCCCTCACTCAGATAGATACATTTACCTGCAGAGCTCAGCTATGGAGAAAGAGAGGGGGCAGAGAGCGCAAAGGGGAAGGCCCAAGGTGCACACCTTATTTTACATAAAAGCTCGGGCTCTTGGGAGGACAGGGACATGAGGGTTCTCAGGGAAAGCCATCACATTAGTATTGATGGCTGGGCCTTGAAACACAACAATCCCGGAATGGCCAGGCACAAAATGCCTGTGCAATAGGCCTGACCATAGGCTTCTGGAGGTCTTGCTCTCCAGAGGCCCCAGTGGTCTAAGCCCGACCAGGGCTGTGCCCGACCAGGGCTGTAGGCCGCGTTGGGACGCATAAAGGGACGCAGGGCGCAGAACTCTGCCCGTTTCACCCCAGCATTTCGGGGAGGACAGGGAATTTGGCAAAGACAGTGGGAAGGATTTTTAAGGAGGAGAGTTCAGTGACATGATCTGAAACACAATAGTGCTGGTGATCTGGAGGCTGCCTTCTATGAGCCACTTCTGTCGGGAGCAGCCTGCCATCATGCCCTGATAAGCACAACACTAGTCCCAAGCCAGTGACCTCAGCAAATGCAAAAACATTCATACTTATAGTCTCCTGCATCTGATTCTTGCCATCATGTGAAACGTTGGCATTCCAATGTCTGTTGCACACACTTTGTTCATAGGTGTGCAATTTGAGTGCGTGCGCCTCATCACTGTCTTGGACAGAGCTCTGTCTCTAAGCTACACATGTGAAGCATTGGTGGTTCAGTGGTAGAATTCTCGCCTGCCACGCGGGAGGCCCGGGTTCGATTCCCGGCAAATGCAAGGCTGTGTTCTTTTGACTTTGCTTTCTAAATCAAATATGGGAACTCAGTGGGGCATAAAATGGGAAACAGTGACCCCGACGTGATTTGAACACGCAACCTTCTGATCTGGAGTCAGACGCGCTACCGTTGCGCCACGAGGTCCTTGCTTTTGGAGTCACATCAGCAAATGTTGTGAGCCTTTTCATTTTTGCCCACCTCCTTATATGCCTAGGGTTGTATTACAAGGTTTGGCTTTTTGTTTTCCATCCTATTGATGAAATTGAGTGCAGGTGCAGAGAGAACGCAGAGGATTGAAATGTTCAGGGAAAGGGTCTCACGCAGGAGCTCTAGACCAAAGGCACATTACTATGATTTATTAAAGTGCTTCATGCATGCAAAAGGAAACGTCCCTGGGTGGGCTTGAACCACCAACCTTTCGGTTAACAGCCGAACACGCTAACCGATTGCGCCACAGAGACTAGTGACAAAAGCACATCTCCTGAGACCCAACATATATCTTTATGTGTGCGCGCCTGCCTTGAGCTTGTGTTATATAAGGCGTCTTTATCCTACGCAGCATTTGCCATTTGCTTAGTGTCTTGTCACTGTTGGGTGTTATGATGCGCAGACTACTATCTAATGGTGTTAGGGCCAGTATTACAACCAGTCCCAGTGTATGAGATACATGTATGACTTTTCTGTGGCCTTCTTAGCGTAGCTATCTGCTCCTCTGGTGGTGTTCTACCAGCCTGTCAGGCGTGTGTCTTGCCCATCCAATCTTCACTGTGGCATGTTAGACTTGTCTTCTCTGTGAGCGGAGTCTCCTTCCCAGAGCAGGTGCTTTCTCTGAACTCTTGCTTTGTAAGACTGCTGGGCAAGGCCCTCCCTAGCCCCTCACTCAGATAGATACATTTACCTGCAGAGCTCAGCTTTGGAGAAAGAGAGGGGGCAGAGAGCGCAAAGGGGAAGGCCCAAGGTGCACACCTTATTTTACATAAAAGCTCGGGCTCTTGGGAGGACAGGGACATGAGGGTTCTCAGGGAAAGCCATCACATTAGTATTGATGGCTGGGCCTTGAAACACAACAATCCCGGAATGGCCAGGCACAAAATGCCTGTGCAATAGGCCTGACCATAGGCTTCTGGAGGTCTTGCTCTCCAGAGGCCCCAGTGGTCTAAGCCCGACCAGGGCTGTGCCCGACCAGGGCTGTAGGCCGCGTTGGGAGCGCGTTAGGGACGCAGGGCGCAGAACTCTGCCCGTTTCACCCCAGCATTTCGGGGAGAACAGGGAATTTGGCAAAGACAGTGGGAAGGATTTTTAAGGAGGAGAGTTCAGTGACATGATCTGAAACACAATAGTGCTGGTGATCTGGAGGCTGCCTTCTATGAGCCCCTTCTGTCGGGAGCAGCCTGCCATCATGCCCTGATAACCACAACACTAGTCCCAAGCCAGTGACCTCAGCAAATGCAAAAACATTCATACTTATAGTCTCCTGCATCTGATTCTTGCCATCATGTGAAACGTTGGCATTCCAATGTCTGTTGCACACACTTTGTTCATAGGTGTGCAATTTGAGTGCGTGCGCCTCATCACTGTCTTGGACAGAGCTCTGTCTCTAAGCTACACATGTGAAGCATTGGTGGTTCAGTGGTAGAATTCTCGCCTGCCGCGCGGGAGGCCCGGGTTCGATTCCCGGCCAATGCAAGGCTGTGTTCTTTTGACTTTGCTTTCTAAATCAAATATGGGAACTCAGTGGGGCATAAAATGGGAAACAGTGACCCCGATGTGATTTGAACACGCAACCTTCTGATCTGGAGTCAGACGCGCTACCGTTGCGCCACGAGGTCCTTGCATTTGGAGTCACATCAGCAAATGTTGTGAGCCTTTTCATTTTTGCCCACCTCCTTATATGCCTAGGGTTGTATTACAAGGTTTGGCTTTTTGTTTTCCATCCTATTGATGAAATTGAGTGCAGGTGCAGAGAGAACGCAGAGGATTGAAATGTTCAGGGAAAGGGTCTCACGCAGGAGCTCTAGACCAAAGGCACATTACTATGATTTATTAAAGTGCTTCATGCATGCAAAAGGAAACGTCCCTGGGTGGGCTTGAACCACCAACCTTTCGGTTAACAGCCGAACGCGCTAACCGATTGCGCCAAAGAGACTAGAGACAAAAGCACATCTCCTGAGACTCAACATATATCTTTATGTGTGCGCGCCTGCCTTGAGCTTGTGTTATATAAGGCATCTTTATCCTACGCAGCATTTGCCATTTGCTTAGTGTCTTGTCACTGTTGGGTGTTATGATGCGCAGACTACTGTCTAATGGTGTTAGGGCCAGTATTACAACCAGTCCCAGTGTATGAGATACATGTATGACTTTTCTGTGGCCTTCTTAGCGTAGCTATCTGCTCCTCTGGTGGTGTTCTACCAGCCTGTCAGGCGTGTGTCTTGCCCATCCAATCTTCACTGTGGCATGTTAGACTTGTCTTCTCTGTGAGCGGAGTCTCCTTCCCAGAGCAGGTGCTTTCTCTGAACTCTTGCTTTGTAAGACTGCTGGGCAAGGCCCTCCCTAGCCCCTCACTCAGATAGATACATTTACCTGCAGAGCTCAGCTTTGGAGAAAGAGAGGAGGCAGAGAGCGCAAAGGGGAAGGCCCAAGGTGCACACCTTATTTTACATAAAAGCTCGGGCTCTTGGGAGGACAGGGACATGAGGGTTCTCAGGGAAAGCCATCACATTAGTATTGATGGCTGGGCCTTGAAACACAACAATCCCGGAATGGCCAGGCACAAAATGCCTGTGCAATAGGCCTGACCATAGGCTTCTGGAGGTCTTGCTCTCCAGAGGCCCCAGTGGTCTAAGCCCGACCAGGGCTGTGCCCGACCAGGGCTGTAGGCCGCGTTGGGAGCGCGTTGGGAGCGCGTTAGGGACGCATAAAGGGACGCAGGGCGCAGAACTCTGCCCGTTTCACCCCAGCATTTCGGGGAGGACAGGGAATTTGGCAAAGACAGTGGGAAGGATTTTTAAGGAGGAGAGTTCAGTGACATGATCTGAAACACAATAGTGCTGGTGATCTGGAGGCTGCCTTCTATGAGCCACTTCTGTCGGGAGCAGCCTGCCATCATGCCCTGATAAGCACAACACTAGTCCCAAGCCAGTGACCTCAGCAAATGCAAAAACATTCATACTTATAGTCTCCTGCATCTGATTCTTGCCATCATGTGAAACGTTGGCATTCCAATGTCTGTTGCACACACTTTGTTCATAGGTGTGCAATTTGAGTGCGTGCGCCTCATCACTGTCTTGGACAGAGCTCTGTCTCTAAGCTACACATGTGAAGCATTGGTGGTTCAGTGGTAGAATTCTCGCCTGCCACGCGGGAGGCCCGGGTTCGATTCCCGGCCAATGCAAGGCTGTGTTCTTTTGACTTTGCTTTCTAAATCAAATATGGGAACTCAGTGGGGCATAAAATGGGAAACAGTGACCCCGACGTGATTTGAACACGCAACCTTCTGATCTGGAGTCAGACGCGCTACCGTTGCGCCACGAGGTCCTTGCTTTTGGAGTCACATCAGCAAATGTTGTGAGCCTTTTCATTTTTGCCCACCTCCTTATCTGCCTAGGGTTGTATTACAAGGTTTGGCTTTTTGTTTTCCATCCTATTGATGAAATTGAGTGCAGGTGCAGAGAGAACGCAGAGGATTGAAATGTTCAGGGAAAGGGTCTCACGCAGGAGCTCTAGACCAAAGGCACATTACTATGATTTATTAAAGTGCTTCATGCATGCAAAAGGAAACGTGCCTGGGTGTGCTTGAACCACCAACCTTTCGGTTAACAGTCGAACGCGCTAACCGATTGCGCCACAAAGACTAGTGACAAAAGCACATCTCCTGAGACTCAACATATATCTTTATGTGTGCGCGCCTGCCTTGAGCTTGTGTTATATAAGGCGTCTTTATCCTACGCAGCATTTGCCATTTGCTTAGTGTCTTGTCACTGTTGGGTGTTATGATGCGCAGACTACTATCTAATGGTGTTAGGGCCAGTATTACAACCAGTCCCAGTGTATGAGATACATGTATGACTTTTCTGTGGCCTTCTTAGCGTAGCTATCTGCTCCTCTGGTGGTGTTCTACCAGCCTGTCAGGCGTGTGTCTTGCCCATCCAATCTTCACTGTGGCATGTTAGACTTGTCTTCTCTGTGAGCGGAGTCTCCTTCCCAGAGCAGGTGCTTTCTCTGAACTCTTGCTTTGTAAGACTGCTGGGCAAGGCCCTCCCTAGCCCCTCACTCAGATAGATACATTTACCTGCAGAGCTCAGCTTTGGAGAAAGAGAGGGGGCAGAGAGCGCAAAGGGGAAGGCCCAAGGTGCACACCTTATTTTACATAAAAGCTCGGGCTCTTGGGAGGACAGGGACATGAGGGTTCTCAGGGAAAGCCATCACATTAGTATTGATGGCTGGGCCTTGAAACACAACAATCCCGGAATGGCCAGGCACAAAATGCCTGTGCAATAGGCCTGACCATAGGCTTCTGGAGGTCTTGCTCTCCAGAGGCCCCAGTGGTCTAAGCCCGACCAGGGCTGTGCCCGACCAGGGCTGTAGGCCGCGTTGGGAGCGCTTTAGGGACGCAGGGCGCAGAACTCTGCCCGTTTCACCCCAGCATTTCGGGGAGGACAGGGAATTTGGCAAAGACAGTGGGAAGGATTTTTAAGGAGGAGAGTTCAGTGACATGATCTGAAACACAATAGTGCTGGTGATCTGGAGGCTGCCTTCTATGAGCCACTTCTGTCGGGAGCAGCCTGCCATCATGCCCTGATAGGCACAACACTAGTCCCAAGCCAGTGACCTCAGCAAATGCAAAAACATTCATACTTATAGTCTCCTGCATCTGATTCTTGCCATCATGTGAAACGTTGGCATTCCAATGTCTGTTGCACACACTTTGTTCATAGGTGTGCAATTTGAGTGCGTGCGCCTCATCACTGTCTTGGACAGAGCTCTGTCTCTAAGCTACACATGTGAAGCATTGGTGGTTCAGTGGTAGAATTCTCGCCTGCCACGCGGGAGGCCCGGGTTCGATTCCCGGCCAATGCAAGGCTGTGTTCTTTTGACTTTGCTTTCTAAATCAAATATGGGAACTCAGTGGGGCATAAAATGGGAAACAGTGACCCCGACGTGATTTGAACACGCAACCTTCTGATCTGGAGTCAGACGCGCTACC
>NC_140586.1:930858316-930863316 GCF_964204655.1 Triturus cristatus
TGGGGCATAAAATGGGAAACAGTGACCCCGACGTGATTTGAACACGCAACCTTCTGATCTGGAGTCAGACGCGCTACCGTTGCGCCACGAGGTCCTTGCTTTTGGAGTCACATCAGCAAATGTTGTGAGCCTTTTCATTTTTGCCCACCTCCTTATATGCCTAGGGTTGTATTACAAGGTTTGGCTTTTTGTTTTCCATCCTATTGATGAAATTGAGTGCAGGTGCAGAGAGAACGCAGAGGATTGAAATGTTCAGGGAAAGGGTCTCACGCAGGAGCTCTAGACCAAAGGCACATTACTATGATTTATTAAAGTGCTTCATGCATGCAAAAGGAAACGTCCCTGGGTGGGCTTGAACCACCAACCTTTCGGTTAACAGCCGAACACGCTAACCGATTGCGCCACAGAGACTAGTGACAAAAGCACATCTCCTGAGACCCAACATATATCTTTATGTGTGCGCGCCTGCCTTGAGCTTGTGTTATATAAGGCGTCTTTATCCTACGCAGCATTTGCCATTTGCTTAGTGTCTTGTCACTGTTGGGTGTTATGATGCGCAGACTACTATCTAATGGTGTTAGGGCCAGTATTACAACCAGTCCCAGTGTATGAGATACATGTATGACTTTTCTGTGGCCTTCTTAGCGTAGCTATCTGCTCCTCTGGTGGTGTTCTACCAGCCTGTCAGGCGTGTGTCTTGCCCATCCAATCTTCACTGTGGCATGTTAGACTTGTCTTCTCTGTGAGCGGAGTCTCCTTCCCAGAGCAGGTGCTTTCTCTGAACTCTTGCTTTGTAAGACTGCTGGGCAAGGCCCTCCCTAGCCCCTCACTCAGATAGATACATTTACCTGCAGAGCTCAGCTTTGGAGAAAGAGAGGGGGCAGAGAGCGCAAAGGGGAAGGCCCAAGGTGCACACCTTATTTTACATAAAAGCTCGGGCTCTTGGGAGGACAGGGACATGAGGGTTCTCAGGGAAAGCCATCACATTAGTATTGATGGCTGGGCCTTGAAACACAACAATCCCGGAATGGCCAGGCACAAAATGCCTGTGCAATAGGCCTGACCATAGGCTTCTGGAGGTCTTGCTCTCCAGAGGCCCCAGTGGTCTAAGCCCGACCAGGGCTGTGCCCGACCAGGGCTGTAGGCCGCGTTGGGAGCGCGTTAGGGACGCAGGGCGCAGAACTCTGCCCGTTTCACCCCAGCATTTCGGGGAGAACAGGGAATTTGGCAAAGACAGTGGGAAGGATTTTTAAGGAGGAGAGTTCAGTGACAATATCTGAAACACAATAGTGCTGGTGATCTGGAGGCTGCCTTCTATGAGCCCCTTCTGTCGGGAGCAGCCTGCCATCATGCCCTGATAACCACAACACTAGTCCCAAGCCAGTGACCTCAGCAAATGCAAAAACATTCATACTTATAGTCTCCTGCATCTGATTCTTGCCATCATGTGAAACGTTGGCATTCCAATGTCTGTTGCACACACTTTGTTCATAGGTGTGCAATTTGAGTGCGTGCGCCTCATCACTGTCTTGGACAGAGCTCTGTCTCTAAGCTACACATGTGAAGCATTGGTGGTTCAGTGGTAGAATTCTCGCCTGCCGCGCGGGAGGCCCGGGTTCGATTCCCGGCCAATGCAAGGCTGTGTTCTTTTGACTTTGCTTTCTAAATCAAATATGGGAACTCAGTGGGGCATAAAATGGGAAACAGTGACCCCGATGTGATTTGAACACGCAACCTTCTGATCTGGAGTCAGACGCGCTACCGTTGCGCCACGAGGTCCTTGCATTTGGAGTCACATCAGCAAATGTTGTGAGCCTTTTCATTTTTGCCCACCTCCTTATATGCCTAGGGTTGTATTACAAGGTTTGGCTTTTTGTTTTCCATCCTATTGATGAAATTGAGTGCAGGTGCAGAGAGAACGCAGAGGATTGAAATGTTCAGGGAAAGGGTCTCACGCAGGAGCTCTAGACCAAAGGCACATTACTATGATTTATTAAAGTGCTTCATGCATGCAAAAGGAAACGTCCCTGGGTGGGCTTGAACCACCAACCTTTCGGTTAACAGCCGAACGCGCTAACCGATTGCGCCAAAGAGACTAGAGACAAAAGCACATCTCCTGAGACTCAACATATATCTTTATGTGTGCGCGCCTGCCTTGAGCTTGTGTTATATAAGGCATCTTTATCCTACGCAGCATTTGCCATTTGCTTAGTGTCTTGTCACTGTTGGGTGTTATGATGCGCAGACTACTGTCTAATGGTGTTAGGGCCAGTATTACAACCAGTCCCAGTGTATGAGATACATGTATGACTTTTCTGTGGCCTTCTTAGCGTAGCTATCTGCTCCTCTGGTGGTGTTCTACCAGCCTGTCAGGCGTGTGTCTTGCCCATCCAATCTTCACTGTGGCATGTTAGACTTGTCTTCTCTGTGAGCGGAGTCTCCTTCCCAGAGCAGGTGCTTTCTCTGAACTCTTGCTTTGTAAGACTGCTGGGCAAGGCCCTCCCTAGCCCCTCACTCAGATAGATACATTTACCTGCAGAGCTCAGCTTTGGAGAAAGAGAGGAGGCAGAGAGCGCAAAGGGGAAGGCCCAAGGTGCACACCTTATTTTACATAAAAGCTCGGGCTCTTGGGAGGACAGGGACATGAGGGTTCTCAGGGAAAGCCATCACATTAGTATTGATGGCTGGGCCTTGAAACACAACAATCCCGGAATGGCCAGGCACAAAATGCCTGTGCAATAGGCCTGACCATAGGCTTCTGGAGGTCTTGCTCTCCAGAGGCCCCAGTGGTCTAAGCCCGACCAGGGCTGTGCCCGACCAGGGCTGTAGGCCGCGTTGGGAGCGCGTTGGGAGCGCGTTAGGGACGCAGGGCGCAGAACTCTGCCCGTTTCACCCCAGCATTTCGGGGAGGACAGGGAATTTGGCAAAGACAGTGGGAAGGATTTTTAAGGAGGAGAGTTCAGTGACATGATCTGAAACACAATAGTGCTGGTGATCTGGAGGCTGCCTTCTATGAGCCACTTCTGTCGGGAGCAGCCTGCCATCATGCCCTGATAAGCACAACACTAGTCCCAAGCCAGTGACCTCAGCAAATGCAAAAACATTCATACTTATAGTCTCCTGCATCTGATTCTTGCCATCATGTGAAACGTTGGCATTCCAATGTCTGTTGCACACACTTTGTTCATAGGTGTGCAATTTGAGTGCGTGCGCCTCATCACTGTCTTGGACAGAGCTCTGTCTCTAAGCTACACATGTGAAGCATTGGTGGTTCAGTGGTAGAATTCTCGCCTGCCACGCGGGAGGCCCGGGTTCGATTCCCGGCCAATGCAAGGCTGTGTTCTTTTGACTTTGCTTTCTAAATCAAATATGGGAACTCAGTGGGGCATAAAATGGGAAACAGTGACCCCGACGTGATTTGAACACGCAACCTTCTGATCTGGAGTCAGACGCGCTACCGTTGCGCCACGAGGTCCTTGCTTTTGGAGTCACATCAGCAAATGTTGTGAGCCTTTTCATTTTTGCCCACCTCCTTATCTGCCTAGGGTTGTATTACAAGGTTTGGCTTTTTGTTTTCCATCCTATTGATGAAATTGAGTGCAGGTGCAGAGAGAACGCAGAGGATTGAAATGTTCAGGGAAAGGGTCTCACGCAGGAGCTCTAGACCAAAGGCACATTACTATGATTTATTAAAGTGCTTCATGCATGCAAAAGGAAACGTCCCTGGGTGGGCTTGAACCACCAACCTTTCGGTTAACAGTCGAACGCGCTAACCGATTGCGCCACAAAGACTAGTGACAAAAGCACATCTCCTGAGACTCAACATATATCTTTATGTGTGCGCGCCTGCCTTGAGCTTGTGTTATATAAGGCGTCTTTATCCTACGCAGCATTTGCCATTTGCTTAGTGTCTTGTCACTGTTGGGTGTTATGATGCGCAGACTACTATCTAATGGTGTTAGGGCCAGTATTACAACCAGTCCCAGTGTATGAGATACATGTATGACTTTTCTGTGGCCTTCTTAGCGTAGCTATCTGCTCCTCTGGTGGTGTTCTACCAGCCTGTCAGGCGTGTGTCTTGCCCATCCAATCTTCACTGTGGCATGTTAGACTTGTCTTCTCTGTGAGCGGAGTCTCCTTCCCAGAGCAGGTGCTTTCTCTGAACTCTTGCTTTGTAAGACTGCTGGGCAAGGCCCTCCCTAGCCCCTCACTCAGATAGATACATTTACCTGCAGAGCTCAGCTTTGGAGAAAGAGAGGGGGCAGAGAGCGCAAAGGGGAAGGCCCAAGGTGCACACCTTATTTTACATAAAAGCTCGGGCTCTTGGGAGGACAGGGACATGAGGGTTCTCAGGGAAAGCCATCACATTAGTATTGATGGCTGGGCCTTGAAACACAACAATCCCGGAATGGCCAGGCACAAAATGCCTGTGCAATAGGCCTGACCATAGGCTTCTGGAGGTCTTGCTCTCCAGAGGCCCCAGTGGTCTAAGCCCGACCAGGGCTGTGCCCGACCAGGGCTGTAGGCCGCGTTGGGAGCGCTTTAGGGACGCAGGGCGCAGAACTCTGCCCGTTTCACCCCAGCATTTCGGGGAGGACAGGGAATTTGGCAAAGACAGTGGGAAGGATTTTTAAGGAGGAGAGTTCAGTGACATGATCTGAAACACAATAGTGCTGGTGATCTGGAGGCTGCCTTCTATGAGCCACTTCTGTCGGGAGCAGCCTGCCATCATGCCCTGATAAGCACAACACTAGTCCCAAGCCAGTGACCTCAGCAAATGCAAAAACATTCATACTTATAGTCTCCTGCATCTGATTCTTGCCATCATGTGAAACGTTGGCATTCCAATGTCTGTTGCACACACTTTGTTCATAGGTGTGCAATTTGAGTGCGTGCGCCTCATCACTGTCTTGGACAGAGCTCTGTCTCTAAGCTACACATGTGAAGCATTGGTGGTTCAGTGGTAGAATTCTCGCCTGCCACGCGGGAGGCCCGGGTTC
>NC_140586.1:930868316-930890816 GCF_964204655.1 Triturus cristatus
CATGTGAAGCATTGGTGGTTCAGTGGTAGAATTCTCGCCTGCCACGCGGGAGGCCCGGGTTCGATTCCCGGCCAATGCAAGGCTGTGTTCTTTTGACTTTGCTTTCTAAATCAAATATGGGAACTCAGTGGGGCATAAAATGGGAAACAGTGACCCCGACGTGATTTGAACACGCAACCTTCTGATCTGGAGTCAGACGCGCTACCGTTGCGCCACGAGGTCCTTGCTTTTGGAGTCACATCAGCAAATGTTGTGAGCCTTTTCATTTTTGCCCACCTCCTTATATGCCTAGGGTTGTATTACAAGGTTTGGCTTTTTGTTTTCCATCCTATTGATGAAATTGAGTGCAGGTGCAGAGAGAACGCAGAGGATTGAAATGTTCAGGGAAAGGGTCTCACGCAGGAGCTCTAGACCAAAGGCACATTACTATGATTTATTAAAGTGCTTCATGCATGCAAAAGGAAACGTCCCTGGGTGGGCTTGAACCACCAACCTTTCGGTTAACAGCCAAACGTGCTAACCGATTGCGCCACAGAGACTAGTGACAAAAGCACATCTCCTGAGACCCAACATATATCTTTATGTGTGCGCGCCTGCCTTGAGCTTGTGTTATATAAGGCGTCTTTATCCTACGCAGCATTTGCCATTTGCTTAGTGTCTTGTCACTGTTGGGTGTTATGATGCGCAGACTACTATCTAATGGTGTTAGGGCCAGTATTACAACCAGTCCCAGTGTATGAGATACATGTATGACTTTTCTGTGGCCTTCTTAGCGTAGCTATCTGCTCCTCTGGTGGTGTTCTACCAGCCTGTCAGGCGTGTGTCTTGCCCATCCAATCTTCACTGTGGCATGTTAGACTTGTCTTCTCTGTGAGCGGAGTCTCCTTCCCAGAGCAGGTGCTTTCTCTGAACTCTTGCTTTGTAAGACTGCTGGGCAAGACCCTCCCTAGCCCCTCACTCAGATAGATACATTTACCTGCAGAGCTCAGCTTTGGAGAAAGAGAGGGGGCAGAGAGCGCAAAGGGGAAGGCCCAAGGTGCACACCTTATTTTACATAAAAGCTCGGGCTCTTGGGAGGACAGGGACATGAGGGTTCTCAGGGAAAGCCATCACATTAGTATTGATGGCTGGGCCTTGAAACACAACAATCCCGGAATGGCCAGGCACAAAATGCCTGTGCAATAGGCCTGACCATAGGCTTCTGGAGGTCTTGCTCTCCAGAGGCCCCAGTGGTCTAAGCCCGACCAGGGCTGTGCCCGACTAGGGCTGTAGGCCGCGTTGGGAGCGCGTTAGGGACGCATAAAGGGACGCAGGGCGCAGAACTCTGCCCGTTTCACCCCAGCATTTCGGGGAGGACAGGGAATTTGGCAAAGACAGTGGGAAGGATTTTTAAGGAGGAGAGTTCAGTGACATGATCTGAAACACAATAGTGCTGGTGATCTGGAGGCTGCCTTCTATGAGCCACTTCTGTCGGGAGCAGCCTGCCATCATGCCCTGATAACCACAACACTAGTCCCAAGCCAGTGACCTCAGCAAATGCAAAAACATTCATACTTATAGTCTCCTGCATCTGATTCTTGCCATCATGTGAAACGTTGGCATTCCAATGTCTGTTGCACACACTTTGTTCATAGGTGTGCAATTTGAGTGCGTGCGCCTCATCACTGTCTTGGACAGAGCTCTGTCTCTAAACTACACATGTGAAGCATTGGTGGTTCAGTGGTAGAATTCTCGCCTGCCACGCGGGAGGCCTGGGTTCGATTCCCGGCCAATGCAAGGCTGTGTTCTTTTGACTTTGCTTTCTAAATCAAATATGGGAACTCAGTGGGGCATAAAATGGGAAACAGTGACCCCGATGTGATTTGAACACGCAACCTTCTGATCTGGAGTCAGACGCGCTACCGTTGCGCCACGAGGTCCTTGCATTTGGAGTCACATCAGCAAATGTTGTGAGCCTTTTCATTTTTGCCCACCTCCTTATATGCCTAGGGTTGTATTACAAGGTTTGGCTTTTTGTTTTCCATCCTATTGATGAAATTGAGTGCAGGTGCAGAGAGAACGCAGAGGATTGAAATGTTCAGGGAAAGGGTCTCACGCAGGAGCTCTAGACCAAAGGCTCATTACTATGATTTATTAAAGTGCTTCATGCATGCAAAAGGAAACGTCCCTGGGTGGGCTTGAACCACCAACCTTTCGGTTAACAGCCGAACGCGCTAACCGATTGCGCCAAAGAGACTAGAGACAAAAGCACATCTCCTGAGACTCAACATATATCTTTATGTGTGCGCGCCTGCCTTGAGCTTGTGTTATATAAGGCATCTTTATCCTACGCAGCATTTGCCATTTGCTTAGTGTCTTGTCACTGTTGAGTGTTATGATGCGCAGACTACTGTCTAATGGTGTTAGGGCCAGTATTACAACCAGTCCCAGTGTATGAGATACATGTATGACTTTTCTGTGGCCTTCTTAGCGTAGCTATCTGCTCCTCTGGTGGTGTTCTACCAGCCTGTCAGGCGTGTGTCTTGCCCATCCAATCTTCACTGTGGCATGTTAGACTTGTCTTCTCTGTGAGCGGAGTCTCCTTCCCAGAGCAGGTGCTTTCTCTGAACTCTTGCTTTGTAAGACTGCTGGGCAAGGCCCTCCCTAGCCCCTCACTCAGATAGATACATTTACCTGCAGAGCTCAGCTTTGGAGAAAGAGAGGAGGCAGAGAGCGCAAAGGGGAAGGCCCAAGGTGCACACCTTATTTTACATAAAAGCTCGGGCTCTTGGGAGGACAGGGACATGAGGGTTCTCAGGGAAAGCCATCACATTAGTATTGATGGCTGGGCCTTGAAACACAACAATCCCGGAATGGCCAGGCACAAAATGCCTGTGCAATAGGCCTGACCATAGGCTTCTGGAGGTCTTGCTCTCCAGAGGCCCCAGTGGTCTAAGCCCGACCAGGGCTGTGCCCGACCAGGGCTGTAGGCCGCGTTGGGAGCGCGTTGGGAGCGCGTTAGGGACGCATAAAGGGACGCAGGGCGCAGAACTCTGCCCGTTTCACCCCAGCATTTCGGGGAGGACAGGGAATTTGGCAAAGACAGTGGGAAGGATTTTTAAGGAGGAGAGTTCAGTGACATGATCTGAAACACAATAGTGCTGGTGATCTGGAGGCTGCCTTCTATGAGCCACTTCTGTCGGGAGCAGCCTGCCATCATGCCCTGATAAGCACAACACTAGTCCCAAGCCAGTGACCTCAGCAAATGCAAAAACATTCATACTTATAGTCTCCTGCATCTGATTCTTGCCATCATGTGAAACGTTGGCATTCCAATGTCTGTTGCACACACTTTGTTCATAGGTGTGCAATTTGAGTGCGTGCGCCTCATCACTGTCTTGGACAGAGCTCTGTCTCTAATCTACACATGTGAAGCATTGGTGGTTCAGTGGTAGAATTCTTGCCTGCCACGCGGGAGGCCCGGGTTCGATTCCCGGCCAATGCAAGGCTGTGTTCTTTTGACTTTGCTTTCTAAATCAAATATGGGAACTCAGTGGGGCATAAAATGGGAAACAGTGACCCCGACGTGATTTGAACACGCAACCTTCTGATCTGGAGTCAGACGCGCTACCGTTGCGCCACGAGGTCCTTGCTTTTGGAGTCACATCAGCAAATGTTGTGAGCCTTTTCATTTTTGCCCACCTCCTTATATGCCTAGGGTTGTATTACAAGGTTTGGCTTTTTGTTTTCCATCCTATTGATGAAATTGAGTGCAGGTGCAGAGAGAACGCAGAGGATTGAAATGTTCAGGGAAAGGGTCTCACGCAGGAGCTCTAGACCAAAGGCACATTACTATGATCTATTAAAGTGCTTCATGCATGCAAAAGGAAACGTCCCTGGGTGGGCTTGAACCACCAACCTTTCGGTTAACAGCCGAACACGCTAACCTATTGCGCCACAGAGACTAGTGACAAAAGCACATCTCCTGAGACTCAACATATATCTTTATGTGTGCGCGCCTGCCTTGAGCTTGTGTTATATAAGGCGTCTTTATCCTACGCAGCATTTGCCATTTGCTTAGTGTCTTGTCACTGTTGGGTGTTATGATGCGCAGACTACTATCTAATGGTGTTAGGGCCAGTATTACAACCAGTCCCAGTGTATGAGATACATGTATGACTTTTCTGTGGCCTTCTTAGCCTAGCTATCTGCTCCTCTGGTGGTGTTCTACCAGCCTGTCAGGCGTGTGTCTTGCCCATCCAATCTTCACTGTGGCATGTTAGACTTGTCTTCTCTGTGAGCGGAGTCTCCTTCCCAGAGCAGGTGCTTTCTCTGAACTCTTGCTTTGTAAGACTGCTGGGCAAGGCCCTCCCTAGCCCCTCACTCAGATAGATACATTTACCTGCAGAGCTCAGCTTTGGAGAAAGAGAGGGGGCAGAGAGCGCAAAGGGGAAGGCCCAAGGTGCACACCTTATTTTACATAAAAGCTCGGGCTCTTGGGAGGACAGGGACATGAGGGTTCTCAGGGAAAGCCATCACATTAGTATTGATGGCTGGGCCTTGAAACACAACAATCCCGGAATGGCCAGGCACAAAATGCCTGTGCAATAGGCCTGACCATAGGCTTCTGGAGGTCTTGCTCTCCAGAGGCCCCAGTGGTCTAAGCCCGACCAGGGCTGTGCCCGACCAGGGCTGTAGGCCGCGTTGGGAGCGCGTTAGGGACGCAGGGCGCAGAACTCTGCCCGTTTCACCCCAGCATTTCGGGGAGAACAGGGAATTTGGCAAAGACAGTGGGAAGGATTTTTAAGGAGGAGAGTTCAGTGACATGATCTGAAACACAATAGTGCTGGTGATCTGGAGGCTGCCTTCTATGAGCCCCTTCTGTCGGGAGCAGCCTGCCATCATGCCCTGATAACCACAACACTAGTCCCAAGCCAGTGACCTCAGCAAATGCAAAAACATTCATACTTATAGTCTCCTGCATCTGATTCTTGCCATCATGTGAAACGTTGGCATTCCAATGTCTGTTGCACACACTTTGTTCATAGGTGTGCAATTTGAGTGCGTGCGCCTCATCACTGTCTTGGACAGAGCTCTGTCTCTAAGCTACACATGTGAAGCATTGGTGGTTCAGTGGTAGAATTCTCGCCTGCCGCTCGGGAGGCCTGGGTTCGATTCCCGGCCAATGCAAGGCTGTGTTCTTTTGACTTTGCTTTCTAAATCAAATATGGGAACTCAGTGGGGCATAAAATGGGAAACAGTGACCCCGATGTGATTTGAACACGCAACCTTCTGATCTGGAGTCAGACGCGCTACCGTTGCGCCACGAGGTCCTTGCATTTGGAGTCACATCAGCAAATGTTGTGAGCCTTTTCATTTTTGCCCACCTCCTTATATGCCTAGGGTTGTATTACAAGGTTTGGCTTTTTGTTTTCCATCCTATTGATGAAATTGAGTGCAGGTGCAGAGAGAACGCAGAGGATTGAAATGTTCAGGGAAAGGGTCTCACGCAGGAGCTCTAGACCAAAGGCACATTACTATGATTTATTAAAGTGCTTCATGCATGCAAAAGGAAACGTCCCTGGGTGGGCTTGAACCACCAACCTTTCGGTTAACAGCCGAACGCGCTAACCGATTGCGCCAAAGAGACTAGAGACAAAAGCACATCTCCTGAGACTCAACATATATCTTTATGTGTGCGCGCCTGCCTTGAGCTTGTGTTATATAAGGCATCTTTATCCTACGCAGCATTTGCCATTTGCTTAGTGTCTTGTCACTGTTGGGTGTTATGATGCGCAGACTACTGTCTAATGGTGTTAGGGCCAGTATTACAACCAGTCCCAGTGTATGAGATACATGTATGACTTTTCTGTGGCCTTCTTAGCGTAGCTATCTGCTCCTCTGGTGGTGTTCTACCAGCCTGTCAGGCGTGTGTCTTGCCCATCCAATCTTCACTGTGGCATGTTAGACTTGTCTTCTCTGTGAGCGGAGTCTCCTTCCCAGAGCAGGTGCTTTCTCTGAACTCTTGCTTTGTAAGACTGCTGGGCAAGGCCCTCCCTAGCCCCTCACTCAGATAGATACATTTACCTGCAGAGCTCAGCTTTGGAGAAAGAGAGGAGGCAGAGAGCGCAAAGGGGAAGGCCCAAGGTGCACACCTTATTTTACATAAAAGCTCGGGCTCTTGGGAGGACAGGGACATGAGGGTTCTCAGGGAAAGCCATCACATTAGTATTGATGGCTGGGCCTTGAAACACAACAATCCCGGAATGGCCAGGCACAAAATGCCTGTGCAATAGGCCTGACCATAGGCTTCTGGAGGTCTTGCTCTCCAGAGGCCCCAGTGGTCTAAGCCCGACCAGGGCTGTGCCCGACCAGGGCTGTAGGCCGCGTTGGGAGCGCGTTGGGAGCGCGTTAGGGACGCATAAAGGGACGCAGGGCGCAGAACTCTGCCCGTTTCACCCCAGCATTTCGGGGAGGACAGGGAATTTGGCAAAGACAGTGGGAAGGATTTTTAAGGAGGAGAGTTCAGTGACATGATCTGAAACACAATAGTGCTGGTGATCTGGAGGCTGCCTTCTATGAGCCACTTCTGTCGGGAGCAGCCTGCCATCATGCCCTGATAAGCACAACACTAGTCCCAAGCCAGTGACCTCAGCAAATGCAAAAACATTCATACTTATAGTCTCCTGCATCTGATTCTTGCCATCATGTGAAACGTTGGCATTCCAATGTCTGTTGCACACACTTTGTTCATAGGTGTGCAATTTGAGTGCGTGCGCCTCATCACTGTCTTGGACAGAGCTCTGTCTCTAAGCTACACATGTGAAGCATTGGTGGTTCAGTGGTAGAATTCTCGCCTGCCACGCGGGAGGCCTGGGTTCGATTCCTGGCCAATGCAAGGCTGTGTTCTTTTGACTTTGCTTTCTAAATCAAATATGGGAACTCAGTGGGGCATAAAATGGGAAACAGTGACCCCGACGTGATTTGAACACGCAACCTTCTGATCTGGAGTCAGACGCGCTACCGTTGCGCCACGAGGTCCTTGCTTTTGGAGTCACATCAGCAAATGTTGTGAGCCTTTTCATTTTTGCCCACCTCCTTATCTGCCTAGGGTTGTATTACAAGGTTTGGCTTTTTGTTTTCCATCCTATTGATGAAATTGAGTGCAGGTGCAGAGAGAACGCAGAGGATTGAAATGTTCAGGGAAAGGGTCTCACGCAGGAGCTCTAGACCAAAGGCACATTACTATGATTTATTAAAGTGCTTCATGCATGCAAAAGGAAACGTCCCTGGGTGTGCTTGAACCACCAACCTTTCGGTTAACAGTCGAACGCGCTAACCGATTGCGCCACAAAGACTAGTGACAAAAGCACATCTCCTGAGACTCAACATATATCTTTATGTGTGCGCGCCTGCCTTGAGCTTGTGTTATATAAGGCGTCTTTATCCTACGCAGCATTTGCCATTTGCTTAGTGTCTTGTCACTGTTGGGTGTTATGATGCGCAGACTACTATCTAATGGTGTTAGGGCCAGTATTACAACCAGTCCCAGTGTATGAGATACATGTATGACTTTTCTGTGGCCTTCTTAGCGTAGCTATCTGCTCCTCTGGTGGTGTTCTACCAGCCTGTCAGGCGTGTGTCTTGCCCATCCAATCTTCACTGTGGCATGTTAGACTTGTCTTCTCTGTGAGCGGAGTCTCCTTCCCAGAGCAGGTGCTTTCTCTGAACTCTTGCTTTGTAAGACTGCTGGGCAAGGCCCTCCCTAGCCCCTCACTCAGATAGATACATTTACCTGCAGAGCTCAGCTTTGGAGAAAGAGAGGGGGCAGAGAGCGCAAAGGGGAAGGCCCAAGGTGCACACCTTATTTTACATAAAAGTTCGGGCTCTTGGGAGGACAGGGACATGAGGGTTCTCAGGGAAAGCCATCACATTAGTATTGATGGCTGGGCCTTGAAACACAACAATCCCGGAATGGCCAGGCACAAAATGCCTGTGCAATAGGCCTGACCATAGGCTTCTGGAGGTCTTGCTCTCCAGAGGCCCCAGTGGTCTAAGCCCGACCAGGGCTGTGCCCGACCAGGGCTGTAGGCCGCGTTGGGAGCGCGTTGGGAGCGCGTTAGGGACGCATAAAGGGACGCAGGGCGCAGAACTCTGCCCGTTTCACCCCAGCATTTCGGGGAGGACAGGGAATTTGGCAAAGACAGTGGGAAGGATTTTTAAGGAGGAGAGTTCAGTGACATGATCTGAAACACAATAGTGCTGGTGATCTGGAGGCTGCCTTCTATGAGCCACTTCTGTCGGGAGCAGCCTGCCATCATGCCCTGATAACCACAACACTAGTCCCAAGCCAGTGACCTCAGCAAATGCAAAAACATTCATACTTATAGTCTCCTGCATCTGATTCTTGCCATCATGTGAAACGTTGGCATTCCAATGTCTGTTGCACACACTTTGTTCATAGGTGTGCAATTTGAGTGCGTGCGCCTCATCACTGTCTTGGACAGAGCTCTGTCTCTAAGCTACACATGTGAAGCATTGGTGGTTCAGTGGTAGAATTCTCGCCTGCCACGCGGGAGGCCCGGGTTCGATTCCCGGCCAATGCAAAGCTGTTTTCTTTTGACTTTGCTTTCTAAATCAAATA
The DNA here is from genome assembly GCF_964204655.1 of Triturus cristatus. Classification (NCBI taxonomy): domain Eukaryota; kingdom Metazoa; phylum Chordata; class Amphibia; order Caudata; family Salamandridae; genus Triturus; species Triturus cristatus. Next base: position 930,876,940 of record NC_140586.1, read on the forward strand.
TGGGAACTCAGTGGGGCATAAAATGGGAAACAGTGACCCCGACGTGATTTGAACACGCAACCTTCTGATCTGGAGTCAGACGCGCTACCGTTGCGCCACGAGGTCCTTGCTTTTGGAGTCACATCAGCAAATGTTGTGAGCCTTTTCATTTTTGCCCACCTCCTTATCTGCCTAGGGTTGTATTACAAGGTTTGGCTTTTTGTTTTCCATCCTATTGATGAAATTGAGTGCAGGTGCAGAGAGAACGCAGAGGATTGAAATGTTCAGGGAAAGGGTCTCACGCAGGAGCTCTAGACCAAAGGCACATTACTATGATTTATTAAAGTGCTTCATGCATGCAAAAGGAAACGTCCCTGGGTGTGCTTGAACCACCAACCTTTCGGTTAACAGTCGAACGCGCTAACCGATTGCGCCACAAAGACTAGTGACAAAAGCACATCTCCTGAGACTCAACATATATCTTTATGTGTGCGCGCCTGCCTTGAGCTTGTGTTATATAAGGCGTCTTTATCCTACGCAGCATTTGCCATTTGCTTAGTGTCTTGTCACTGTTGGGTGTTATGATGCGCAGACTACTATCTAATGGTGTTAGGGCCAGTATTACAACCAGTCCCAGTGTATGAGATACATGTATGACTTTTCTGTGGCCTTCTTAGCGTAGCTATCTGCTCCTCTGGTGGTGTTCTACCAGCCTGTCAGGCGTGTGTCTTGCCCATCCAATCTTCACTGTGGCATGTTAGACTTGTCTTCTCTGTGAGCGGAGTCTCCTTCCCAGAGCAGGTGCTTTCTCTGAACTCTTGCTTTGTAAGACTGCTGGGCAAGGCCCTCCCTAGCCCCTCACTCAGATAGATACATTTACCTGCAGAGCTCAGCTTTGGAGAAAGAGAGGGGGCAGAGAGCGCAAAGGGGAAGGCCCAAGGTGCACACCTTATTTTACATAAAAGCTCGGGCTCTTGGGAGGACAGGGACATGAGGGTTCTCAGGGAAAGCCATCACATTAGTATTGATGGCTGGGCCTTGAAACACAACAATCCCGGAATGGCCAGGCACAAAATGCCTGTGCAATAGGCCTGACCATAGGCTTCTGGAGGTCTTGCTCTCCAGAGGCCCCAGTGGTCTAAGCCCGACCAGGGCTGTGCCCGACCAGGGCTGTAGGCCGCGTTGGGAGCGCGTTAGGGACGCAGGGCGCAGAACTCTGCCCGTTTCACCCCAGCATTTCGGGGAGGACAGGGAATTTGGCAAAGACAGTGGGAAGGATTTTTAAGGAGGAGAGTTCAGTGACATGATCTGAAACACAATAGTGCTGGTGATCTGGAGGCTGCCTTCTATGAGCCACTTCTGTCGGGAGCAGCCTGCCATCATGCCCTGATAACCACAACACTAGTCCCAAGCCAGTGACCTCAGCAAATGCAAAAACATTCATACTTATAGTCTCCTGCATCTGATTCTTGCCATCATGTGAAACGTTGGCATTCCAATGTCTGTTGCACACACTTTGTTCATAGGTGTGCAATTTGAGTGTGTGCGCCTCATCACTGTCTTGGACAGAGCTCTGTCTCTAAGCTACACATGTGAAGCATTGGTGGTTCAGTGGTAGAATTCTCGCCTGCCACGCGGGAGGCCCGGGTTCGATTCCCGGCCAATGCAAGGCTGTGTTCTTTTGACTTTGCTTTCTAAATCAAATATGGGAACTCAGTGGGGCATAAAATGGGAAACAGTGACCCCGACGTGATTTGAACACGCAACCTTCTGATCTGGAGTCAGACGCGCTACCGTTGCGCCACGAGGTCCTTGCTTTTGGAGTCACATCAGCAAATGTTGTGAGCCTTTTCATTTTTGCCCACCTCCTTATATGCCTAGGGTTGTATTACAAGGTTTGGCTTTTTGTTTTCCATCCTATTGATGAAATTGAGTGCAGGTGCAGAGAGAACGCAGAGGATTGAAATGTTCAGGGAAAGGGTCTCACGCAGGAGCTCTAGACCAAAGGCACATTACTATGATTTATTAAAGTGCTTCATGCATGCAAAAGGAAACGTCCCTGGGTGTGCTTGAACCACCAACCTTTCGGTTAACAGTCGAACGCGCTAACCGATTGCGCCACAAAGACTAGTGACAAAAGCACATCTCCTGAGACTCAACATATATCTTTATGTGTGCGCGCCTGCCTTGAGCTTGTGTTATATAAGGCGTCTTTATCCTACGCAGCATTTGCCATTTGCTTAGTGTCTTGTCACTGTTGGGTGTTATGATGCGCAGACTACTATCTAATGGTGTTAGGGCCAGTATTACAACCAGTCCCAGTGTATGAGATACATGTATGACTTTTCTGTGGCCTTCTTAGCGTAGCTATCTGCTCCTCTGGTGGTGTTCTACCAGCCTGTCAGGCGTGTGTCTTGCCCATCCAATCTTCACTGTGGCATGTTAGACTTGTCTTCTCTGTGAGCGGAGTCTCCTTCCCAGAGCAGGTGCTTTCTCTGAACTCTTGCTTTGTAAGACTGCTGGGCAAGGCCCTCCCTAGCCCCTCACTCAGATAGATACATTTACCTGCAGAGCTCAGCTTTGGAGAAAGAGAGGGGGCAGAGAGCGCAAAGGGGAAGGCCCAAGGTGCACACCTTATTTTACATAAAAGCTCGGGCTCTTGGGAGGACAGGGACATGAGGGTTCTCAGGGAAAGCCATCACATTAGTATTGATGGCTGGGCCTTGAAACACAACAATCCCGGAATGGCCAGGCACAAAATGCCTGTGCAATAGGCCTGACCATAGGCTTCTGGAGGTCTTGCTCTCCAGAGGCCCCAGTGGTCTAAGCCCGACCAGGGCTGTGCCCGACCAGGGCTGTAGGCCGCGTTGGGAGCGCGTTAGGGACGCAGGGCGCAGAACTCTGCCCGTTTCACCCCAGCATTTCGGGGAGGACAGGGAATTTGGCAAAGACAGTGGGAAGGATTTTTAAGGAGGAGAGTTCAGTGACATGATCTGAAACACAATAGTGCTGGTGATCTGGAGGCTGCCTTCTATGAGCCACTTCTGTCGGGAGCAGCCTGCCATCATGCCCTGATAACCACAACACTAGTCCCAAGCCAGTGACCTCAGCAAATGCAAAAACATTCATACTTATAGTCTCCTGCATCTGATTCTTGCCATCATGTGAAACGTTGGCATTCCAATGTCTGTTGCACACACTTTGTTCATAGGTGTGCAATTTGAGTGCGTGCGCCTCATCACTGTCTTGGACAGAGCTCTGTCTCTAAGCTACACATGTGAAGCATTGGTGGTTCAGTGGTAGAATTCTCGCCTGCCACGCGGGAGGCCTGGGTTCGATTCCCGGCCAATGCAAGGCTGTGTTCTTTTGACTTTGCTTTCTAAATCAAATATGGGAACTCAGTGGGGCATAAAATGGGAAACAGTGACCCCGACGTGATTTGAACACGCAACCTTCTGATCTGGAGTCAGACGCGCTACCGTTGCGCCACGAGGTCCTTGCTTTTGGAGTCACATCAGCAAATGTTGTGAGCCTTTTCATTTTTGCCCACCTCCTTATATGCCTAGGGTTGTATTACAAGGTTTGGCTTTTTGTTTTCCATCCTATTGATGAAATTGAGTGCAGGTGCAGAGAGAACGCAGAGGATTGAAATGTTCAGGGAAAGGGTCTCACGCAGGAGCTCTAGACCAAAGGCACATTACTATGATTTATTAAAGTGCTTCATGCATGCAAAAGGAAACGTCCCTGGGTGGGCTTGAACCACCAACCTTTCGGTTAACAGCCGAACACGCTAACCGATTGCGCCACAGAGACTAGTGACAAAAGCACATCTCCTGAGACTCAACATATATCTTTATGTGTGCGCGCCTGCCTTGAGCTTGTGTTATATAAGGCGTCTTTATCCTACGCAGCATTTGCCATTTGCTTAGTGTCTTGTCACTGTTGGGTGTTATGATGCGCAGACTACTATCTAATGGTGTTAGGGCCAGTATTACAACCAGTCCCAGTGTATGAGATACATGTATGACTTTTCTGTGGCCTTCTTAGCGTAGCTATCTGCTCCTCTGGTGGTGTTCTACCAGCCTGTCAGGCGTGTGTCTTGCCCATCCAATCTTCACTGTGGCATGTTAGACTTGTCTTCTCTGTGAGCGGAGTCTCCTTCCCAGAGCAGGTGCTTTCTCTGAACTCTTGCTTTGTAAGACTGCTGGGCAAGGCCCTCCCTAGCCCCTCACTCAGATAGATACATTTACCTGCAGAGCTCAGCTTTGGAGAAAGAGAGGGGGCAGAGAGCGCAAAGGGGAAGGCCCAAGGTGCACACCTTATTTTACATAAAAGCTCGGGCTCTTGGGAGGACAGGGACATGAGGGTTCTCAGGGAAAGCCATCACATTAGTATTGATGGCTGGGCCTTGAAACACAACAATCCCGGAATGGCCAGGCACAAAATGCCTGTGCAATAGGCCTGACCATAGGCTTCTGGAGGTCTTGCTCTCCAGAGGCCCCAGTGGTCTAAGCCCGACCAGGGCTGTGCCCGACCAGGGCTGTAGGCCGCGTTGGGAGCGCGTTAGGGACGCAGGGCGCAGAACTCTGCCCGTTTCACCCCAGCATTTCGGGGAGAACAGGGAATTTGGCAAAGACAGTGGGAAGGATTTTTAAGGAGGAGAGTTCAGTGACATGATCTGAAACACAATAGTGCTGGTGATCTGGAGGCTGCCTTCTATGAGCCCCTTCTGTCGGGAGCAGCCTGCCATCATGCCCTGATAACCACAACACTAGTCCCAAGCCAGTGACCTCAGCAAATGCAAAAACATTCATACTTATAGTCTCCTGCATCTGATTCTTGCCATCATGTGAAACGTTGGCATTCCAATGTCTGTTGCACACACTTTGTTCATAGGTGTGCAATTTGAGTGCGTGCGCCTCATCACTGTCTTGGACAGAGCTCTGTCTCTAAGCTACACATGTGAAGCATTGGTGGTTCAGTGGTAGAATTCTCGCCTGCCGCGCGGGAGGCCCGGGTTCGATTCCCGGCCAATGCAAGGCTGTGTTCTTTTGACTTTGCTTTCTAAATCAAATATGGGAACTCAGTGGGGCATAAAATGGGAAACAGTGACCCCGATGTGATTTGAACACGCAACCTTCTGATCTGGAGTCAGACGCGCTACCGTTGCGCCACGAGGTCCTTGCATTTGGAGTCACATCAGCAAATGTTGTGAGCCTTTTCATTTTTGCCCACCTCCTTATATGCCTAGGGTTGTATTACAAGGTTTGGCTTTTTGTTTTCCATCCTATTGATGAAATTGAGTGCAGGTGCAGAGAGAACGCAGAGGATTGAAATGTTCAGGGAAAGGGTCTCACGCAGGAGCTCTAGACCAAAGGCACATTACTATGATTTATTAAAGTGCTTCATGCATGCAAAAGGAAACGTCCCTGGGTGGGCTTGAACCACCAACCTTTCGGTTAACAGCCGAACGCGCTAACCGATTGCGCCAAAGAGACTAGAGACAAAAGCACATCTCCTGAGACTCAACATATATCTTTATGTGTGCGCGCCTGCCTTGAGCTTGTGTTATATAAGGCATCTTTATCCTACGCAGCATTTGCCATTTGCTTAGTGTCTTGTCACTGTTGGGTGTTATGATGCGCAGACTACTGTCTAATGGTGTTAGGGCCAGTATTACAACCAGTCCCAGTGTATGAGATACATGTATGACTTTTCTGTGGCCTTCTTAGCGTAGCTATCTGCTCCTCTGGTGGTGTTCTACCAGCCTGTCAGGCGTGTGTCTTGCCCATCCAATCTTCACTGTGGCATGTTAGACTTGTCTTCTCTGTGAGCGGAGTCTCCTTCCCAGAGCAGGTGCTTTCTCTGAACTCTTGCTTTGTAAGACTGCTGGGCAAGGCCCTCCCTAGCCCCTCACTCAGATAGATACATTTACCTGCAGAGCTCAGCTTTGGAGAAAGAGAGGAGGCAGAGAGCGCAAAGGGGAAGGCCCAAGGTGCACACCTTATTTTACATAAAAGCTCGGGCTCTTGGGAGGACAGGGACATGAGGGTTCTCAGGGAAAGCCATCACATTAGTATTGATGGCTGGGCCTTGAAACACAACAATCCCGGAATGGCCAGGCACAAAATGCCTGTGCAATAGGCCTGACCATAGGCTTCTGGAGGTCTTGCTCTCCAGAGGCCCCAGTGGTCTAAGCCCGACCAGGGCTGTAGGCCGCGTTGGGAGCGCGTTGGGAGCGCGTTAGGGACGCATAAAGGGACGCAGGGCGCAGAACTCTGCCCATTTCACCCCAGCATTTCGGGGAGGACAGGGAATTTGGCAAAGACAGTGGGAAGGATTTTTAAGGAGGAGAGTTCAGTGACATGATCTGAAACACAATAGTGCTGGTGATCTGGAGGCTGCCTTCTATGAGCCACTTCTGTCGGGAGCAGCCTGCCATCATGCCCTGATAAGCACAACACTAGTCCCAAGCCAGTGACCTCAGCAAATGCAAAAACATTCATACTTATAGTCTCCTGCATCTGATTCTTGCCATCATGTGAAACGTTGGCATTCCAATGTCTGTTGCACACACTTTGTTCATAGGTGTGCAATTTGAGTGCGTGCGCCTCATCACTGTCTTGGACAGAGCTCTGTCTCTAAGCTACACATGTGAAGCATTGGTGGTTCAGTGGTAGAATTCTCGCCTGCCACGCGGGAGGCCCGGGTTCGATTCCTGGCCAATGCAAGGCTGTGTTCTTTTGACTTTGCTTTCTAAATCAAATATGGGAACTCAGTGGGGCATAAAATGGGAAACAGTGACCCCGACGTGATTTGAACACGCAACCTTCTGATCTGGAGTCAGACGCGCTACCGTTGCGCCACGAGGTCCTTGCTTTTGGAGTCACATCAGCAAATGTTGTGAGCCTTTTCATTTTTGCCCACCTCCTTATCTGCCTAGGGTTGTATTACAAGGTTTGGCTTTTTGTTTTCCATCCTATTGATGAAATTGAGTGCAGGTGCAGAGAGAACGCAGAGGATTGAAATGTTCAGGGAAAGGGTCTCACGCAGGAGCTCTAGACCAAAGGCACATTACTATGATTTATTAAAGTGCTTCATGCATGCAAAAGGAAACGTCCCTGGGTGTGCTTGAACCACCAACCTTTCGGTTAACAGTCGAACGCGCTAACCGATTGCGCCACAAAGACTAGCGACAAAAACACATCTCCTGAGACTCAACATATATCTTTATGTGTGCGCGCCTGCCTTGAGCTTGTGTTATATAAGGCGTCTTTATCCTACGCAGCATTTGCCATTTGCTTAGTGTCTTGTCACTGTTGGGTGTTATGATGCGCAGACTACTATCTAATGGTGTTAGGGCCAGTATTACAACCAGTCCCAGTGTATGAGATACATGTATGACTTTTCTGTGGCCTTCTTAGCGTAGCTATCTGCTCCTCTGGTGGTGTTCTACCAGCCTGTCAGGCGTGTGTCTTGCCCATCCAATCTTCACTGTGGCATGTTAGACTTGTCTTCTCTGTGAGCGGAGTCTCCTTCCCAGAGCAGGTGCTTTCTCTGAACTCTTGCTTTGTAAGACTGCTGGGCAAGGCCCTCCCTAGCCCCTCACTCAGATAGATACATTTACCTGCAGAGCTCAGCTTTGGAGAAAGAGAGGGGGCAGAGAGCGCAAAGGGGAAGGCCCAAGGTGCACACCTTATTTTACATAAAAGCTCGGGCTCTTGGGAGGACAGGGACATGAGGGTTCTCAGGGAAAGCCATCACATTAGTATTGATGGCTGGGCCTTGAAACACAACAATCCCGGAATGGCCAGGCACAAAATGCCTGTGCAATAGGCCTGACCATAGGCTTCTGGAGGTCTTGCTCTCCAGAGGCCCCAGTGGTCTAAGCCCGACCAGGGCTGTGCCCGACCAGGGCTGTAGGCCGCGTTGGGAGCGAGTTAGGGACGCATAAAGGGACGCAGGGCGCAGAACTCTGCCCGTTTCACCCCAGCATTTCGGGGAGGACAGGGAATTTGGCAAAGACAGTGGGAAAGGATTTTTAAGGAGGAGAGTTCAGTGACATGATCTGAAACACAATAGTGCTGGTGATCTGGAGGCTGCCTTCTATGAGCCACTTCTGTCGGGAGCAGCCTGCCATCATGCCCTGATAACCACAACACTAGTCCCAAGCCAGTGACCTCAGCAAATGCAAAAACATTCATACTTATAGTCTCCTGCATCTGATTCTTGCCATCATGTGAAACGTTGGCATTCCAATGTCTGTTGCACACACTTTGTTCATAGGTGTGCAATTTGAGTGCGTGCGCCTCATCATTGTCTTGGACAGAGCTCTGTCTCTAAGCTACACATGTGAAGCATTGGTGGTTCAGTGGTAGAATTCTCGCCTGCCACGCGGGAGGCCCGGGTTCGATTTCCGGCCAATGCAAGGCTGTGTTCTTTTGACTTTGCTTTCTAAATCAAATATGGGAACTCAGTGGGGCATAAAATGGGAAACAGTGACCCCGACGTGATTTGAACACGCAACCTTCTGATCTGGAGTCAGACGCGCTACCGTTGTGCCACGAGGTCCTTGCTTTTGGAGTCACATCAGCAAATGTTGTGAGCCTTTTCATTTTTGCCCACCTCCTTATGTGCCTAGGGTTGTATTACAAGGTTTGGCTTTTTGTTTTCCATCCTATTGATGAAATTGAGTGCAGGTGCAGAGAGAACGCAGAGGATTGAAATGTTCAGGGAAAGGGTCTCACGCAGGAGCTCTAGACCAAAGGCACATTACTATGATTTATTAAAGTGCTTCATGCATGCAAAAGGAAACGTCCCTGGGTGTGCTTGAACCACCAACCTTTCGGTTAACAGTCGAACGCGCTAACCGATTGCGCCACAAAGACTAGTGACAAAAGCACATCTCCTGAGACTCAACATATATCTTTATGTGTGCGCGCCTGCCTTGAGCTTGTGTTATATAAGGCGTCTTTATCCTACGCAGCATTCGCCATTTGCTTAGTGTCTTGTCACTGTTGGGTGTTATGATGCGCAGACTACTATCTAATGGTGTTAGGGCCAGTATTACAACCAGTCCCAGTGTATGAGATACATGTATGACTTTTCTGTGGCCTTCTTAGCGTAGCTATCTGCTCCTCTGGTGGTGTTCTACCAGCCTGTCAGGCGTGTGTCTTGCCCATCCAATCTTCACTGTGGCATGTTAGACTTGTCTTCTCTGTGAGCGGAGTCTCCTTCCCAGAGCAGGTGCTTTCTCTGAACTCTTGCTTTGTAAGACTGCTGGGCAAGGCCCTCCCTAGCCCCTCACTCAGATAGATACATTTACCTGCAGAGCTCAGCTTTGGAGAAAGAGAGGGGGCAGAGAGCGCAAAGGGGAAGGCCCAAGGTGCACACCTTATTTTACATAAAAGCTCGGGCTCTTGGGAGGACAGGGACATGAGGGTTCTCAGGGAAAGCCATCACATTAGTATTGATGGCTGGGCCTTGAAACACAACAATCCCGGAATGGCCAGGCACAAAATGCCTGTGCAATAGGCCTGACCATAGGCTTCTGGAGGTCTTGCTCTCCAGAGGCCCCAGTGGTCTAAGCCCGACCAGGGCTGTGCCCGACCAGGGCTGTAGGCCGCGTTGGGAGCGCGTTAGGGACGCAGGGCGCAGAACTCTGCCCGTTTCACCCCAGCATTTCGGGGAGGACAGGGAATTTGGCAAAGACAGTGGGAAGGATTTTTAAGGAGGAGAGTTCAGTGACATGATCTGAAACACAATAGTGCTGGTGATCTGGAGGCTGCCTTCTATGAGCCACTTCTGTCGGGAGCAGCCTGCCATCATGCCCTGATAAGCACAACACTAGTCCCAAGCCAGTGACCTCAGCAAATGCAAAAACATTCATACTTATAGTCTCCTGCATCTGATTCTTGCCATCATGTGAAACGTTGGCATTCCAATGTCTGTTGCACACACTTTGTTCATAGGTGTGCAATTTGAGTGCGTGCGCCTCATCACTGTCTTGGACAGAGCTCTGTCTCTAAGCTACACATGTGAAGCATTGGTGGTTCAGTGGTAGAATTCTCGCCTGCCACGCGGGAGGCCCGGGTTCGATTCCCGGCCAATGCAAGGCTGTGTTCTTTTGACTTTGCTTTCTAAATCAAATATGGGAACTCAGTGGGGCATAAAATGGGAAACAGTGACCCCGACGTGATTTGAACACGCAACCTTCTGATCTGGAGTCAGACGCGCTACCGTTGCGCCACGAGGTCCTTGCTTTTGGAGTCACATCAGCAAATGTTGTGAGCCTTTTCATTTTTGCCCACCTCCTTATCTGCCTAGGGTTGTATTACAAGGTTTGGCTTTTTGTTTTCCATCCTATTGATGAAATTGAGTGCAGGTGCAGAGAGAACGCAAAGGATTGAAATGTTCAGGGAAAGGGTCTCACGCAGGAGCTCTAGACCAAAGGCACATTACTATGATTTATTAAAGTGCTTCATGCATGCAAAAGGAAACGTCCCTGGGTGTGCTTGAACCACCAACCTTTCGGTTAACAGTCGAACGCGCTAACCGATTGCGCCACAAAGACTAGTGACAAAAGCACATCTCCTGAGACTCAACATATATCTTTATGTGTGCGCGCCTGCCTTGAGCTTGTGTTATATAAGGCGTCTTTATCCTACGCAGCATTTGCCATTTGATTAGTGTCTTGTCACTGTTGGGTGTTATGATGCGCAGACTACTATCTAATGGTGTTAGGGCCAGTATTACAACCAGTCCCAGTGTATGAGATACATGTATGACTTTTCTGTGGCCTTCTTAGCGTAGCTATCTGCTCCTCTGGTGGTGTTCTACCAGCCTGTCAGGCGTGTGTCTTGCCCATCCAATCTTCACTGTGGCATGTTAGACTTGTCTTCTCTGTGAGCGGAGTCTCCTTCCCAGAGCAGGTGCTTTCTCTGAACTCTTGCTTTGTAAGACTGCTGGGCAAGGCCCTCCCTAGCCCCTCACTCAGATAGATACATTTACCTGCAGAGCTCAGCTTTGGAGAAAGAGAGGGGGCAGAGAGCGCAAAGGGGAAGGCCCAAGGTGCACACCTTATTTTACATAAAAGCTCGGGCTCTTGGGAGGACAGGGACATGAGGGTTCTCAGGGAAAGCCATCACATTAGTATTGATGGCTGGGCCTTGAAACACAACAATCCCGGAATGGCCAGGCACAAAATGCCTGTGCAATAGGCCTGACCATAGGCTTCTGGAGGTCTTGCTCTCCAGAGGCCCCAGTGGTCTAAGCCCGACCAGGGCTGTAGGCCGCGTTGGGAGCGCGTTAGGGACGCCGGGCGCAGAACTCTGCCCGTTTCACCCCAGCATTTCGGGGAGGACAGGGAATTTGGCAAAGACAGTGGGAAGGATTTTTAAGGAGGAGAGTTCAGTGACATGATCTGAAACACAATAGTGCTGGTGATCTGGAGGCTGCCTTCTATGAGCCACTTCTGTCGGGAGCAGCCTGCCATCATGCCCTGATAACCACAACACTAGTCCCAAGCCAGTGACCTCAGCAAATGCAAAAACATTCATACTTATAGTCTCCTGCATCTGATTCTTGCCATCATGTGAAACGTTGGCATTCCAATGTCTGTTGCACACACTTTGTTCATAGGTGTGCAATTTGAGTGCGTGCGCCTCATCACTGTCTTGGACAGAGCTCTGTCTCTAAGCTACACATGTGAAGCATTGGTGGTTCAGTGGTAGAATTCTCGCCTGCCACGCGGGAGGCCCGGGTTTGATTTCCGGCCAATGCAAGGCTGTGTTCTTTTGACTTTGCTTTCTAAATCAAATATGGGAACTCAGTGGGGCATAAAATGGTAAACAGTGACCCCGACGTGATTTGAACACGCAACCTTCTGATCTGGAGTCAGACGCGCTACCGTTGCGCCACGAGGTCCTTGCTTTTGGAGTCACATCAGCAAATGTTGTGAGCCTTTTCATTTTTGCCCACCTCCTTATGTGCCTAGGGTTGTATTACAAGGTTTGGCTTTTTGTTTTCCATCCTATTGATGAAATTGAGTGCAGGTGCAGAGAGAACGCAGAGGATTGAAATGTTCAGGGAAAGGGTCTCACGCAGGAGCTCTAGACCAAAGGCACATTACTATGATTTATTAAAGTGCTTCATGCATGCAAAAGGAAACGTCCCTGGGTGGGCTTGAACCACCAACCTTTCGGTTAACAGCCGAACGCGCTAACCGATTGCGCCACAGAGACTAGTGACAAAAGCACCTCTCCTGAGACTCAACATATATCTTTATGTGTGCGCGCCTGCCTTGAGCTTGTGTTATATAAGGCGTCTTTATCCTATGCAGCATTTGTCATTTGCTTAGTGTCTTGTCACTGTTGGGTGTTATGATGCGCAGACTACTGTCTAATGGTGTTAGGGCCAGTATTACAACCAGTCCCAGTGTATGAGATACATGTATGACTTTTCTGTGGCCTTCTTAGCGTAGCTATCTGCTCCTCTGGTGGTGTTCTACCAGCCTGTCAGGCGTGTGTCTTGCCCATCCAATCTTCACTGTGGCATGTTAGACTTGTCTTCTCTGTGAGCGGAGTCTCCTTCCCAGAGCAGGTGCTTTCTCTGAACTCTTGCTTTGTAAGACTGCTGGGCAAGTTCCTCCCTAGCCCCTCACTCAGATAGATACATTTACCTGCAGAGCTCAGCTTTGGAGAAAGAGAGGGGGCAGAGAGCGCAAAGGGGAAGGCCCAAGGTGCACACCTTATTTTACATAAAAGCTCGGGCTCTTGGGAGGACAGGGACATGAGGGTTCTCAGGGAAAGCCATCACATTAGTATTGATGGCTGGGCCTTGAAACACAACAATCCCGGAATGGCCAGGCACAAAATGCCTGTGCAATAGGCCTGACCATAGGCTTCTGGAGGTCTTGCTCTCCAGAGGCCCCAGTGGTCTAAGCCCGACCAGGGCTGTGCCCGAGTTGGGAGCGAGTTAGGGACGCATAAAGGGACGCAGGGCGCAGAACTCTGCCCGTTTCACCCCAGAATTTCGGGGAGGACAGGGAATTTGGCAAAGACAGTGGGAAGGATTTTTAAGGAGGAGAGTTCAGTGACATGATCTGAAACACAATAGTGCTGGTGATCTGGAGGCTGCCTTCTATGAGCCACTTCTGTCGGGAGCAGCCTGCCATCATGCCCTGATAACCACAACACTAGTCCCAAGCCAGTGACCTCAGCAAATGCAAAAACATTCATACTTATAGTCTCCTGCATCTGATTCTTGCCATCATGTGAAACGTTGGCATTCCAATGTCTGTTGCACACACTTTGTTCATAGGTGTGCAATTTGAGTGCGTGCGCCTCATCACTGTCTTGGACAGAGCTCTGTCTCTAAGCTACACATGTGAAGCATTGGTGGTTCAGTGGTAGAATTCTTGCCTGCCACGCGGGAGGCCCGGGTTCGATTCCCGGCCAATGCAAGGCTGTGTTCTTTTGACTTTGCTTTCTAAATCAAATATGGGAACTCAGTGGGGCATAAAATGGGAAACAGTGACCCCCGACGTGATTTGAACACGCGACCTTCTGATCTGGAGTCAGACGCGCTACCGTTGCGCCACAAGGTCCTTGCTTTTGGAGTCACATCAGCAAATGTTGTGAGCCTTTTCATTTTTGCCCACCTCCTTATATGCCTAGGGTTGTATTACAAGGTTTGGCTTTTTGTTTTCCATCCTATTGATGAAATTGAGTGCAGGTGCAGAGAGAACGCAGAGGATTGAAATGTTCAGGGAAAGGGTCTCACGCAGGAGCTCTAGACCAAAGGCACATTACTATGATTTATTAAAGTGCTTCATGCATGCAAAAGGAAACGTCCCTGGGTGGGCTTGAACCACCAACCTTTTGGTTAACAGCCGAACG
>NC_140586.1:931148316-931150816 GCF_964204655.1 Triturus cristatus
CTGCCCGTTTCACCCCAGCATTTCGGGGAGGACAGGGAATTTGGCAAAGACAGTGGGAAGGATTTTTAAGGAGGAGAGTTCAGTGACATGATCTGAAACACAATAGTGCTGGTGATCTGGAGGCTGCCTTCTATGAGCCACTTCTGTCGCGAGCAGCCTGCCATCATGCCCTGATAACCACAACACTAGTCCCAAGCCAGTGACCTCAGCAAATGCAAAAACATTCATACTTATAGTCTCCTGCATCTGATTCTTGCCATCATGTGAAACGTTGGCATTCCAATGTCTGTTGCACACACTTTGTTCATAGGTGTGCAATTTGAGTGCGTGCGCCTCATCACTGTCTTGGACAGAGCTCTGTCTCTAAGCTACACATGTGAAGCATTGGTGGTTCAGTGGTAGAATTCTCACCTGCCACGCGGGAGGCCCGGGTTCGATTCCCGGCCAATGCAAGGCTGTGTTCTTTTGACTTTGCTTTCTAAATCAAATATGGGAACTCAGTGGGGCATAAAATGGGAAACAGTGACCCCGACGTGATTTGAACACGCAACCTTCTGATCTGGAGTCAGACGCGCTACCGTTGCGCCACGAGGTCCTTGCTTTTGGAGTCACATCAGCAAATGTTGTGAGCCTTTTCATTTTTGCCCACCTCCTTATATGCCTAGGGTTGTATTACAAGGTTTGGCTTTTTGTTTTCCATCCTATTGATGAAATTGAGTGCAGGTGCAGAGAGAACGCAGAGGATTGAAATGTTCAGGGAAAGGGTCTCACGCAGGAGCTCTAGACCAAAGGCACATTACTATGATTTATTAAAGTGCTTCATGCATGCAAAAGGAACCGTCCCTGGGTGGGCTTGAACCACCAACCTTTCGGTTAACAGCCGAACGCGCTAACCGATTGCGCCACAGAGACTAGTGACAAAAGCACATCTCCTGAGACTCAACATATATCTTTATGTGTGCGCGCCTGCCTTGAGCTTGTGTTATATAAGGCGTCTTTATCCTATGCAGCATTTGTCATTTGCTTAGTGTCTTGTCACTGTTGGGTGTTATGATGCGCAGACTACTGTCTAATGGTGTTAGGGCCAGTATTACAACCAGTCCCAGTGTATGAGATACATGTATGACTTTTCTGTGGCCTTCTTAGCGTAGCTATCTGCTCCTCTGGTGGTGTTCTACCAGCCTGTCAGGCGTGTGTCTTGCCCATCCAATCTTCACTGTGGCATGTTAGACTTGTCTTCTCTGTGAGCGGAGTCTCCTTCCCAGAGCAGGTGCTTTCTCTGAACTCTTGCTTTGTAAGACTGCTGGGCAAGGCCCTCCCTAGCCCCTCACTCAGATAGATACATTTACCTGCAGAGCTCAGCTTTGGAGAAAGAGAGGGGGCAGAGAGCGCAAAGGGGAAGGCCCAAGGTGCACACCTTATTTTACATAAAAGCTCGGGCTCTTGGGAGGACAGGGACATGAGGGTTCTCAGGGAAAGCCATCACATTAGTATTGATGGCTGGGCCTTGAAACACAACAATCCCGGAATGGCCAGGCACAAAATGCCTGTGCAATAGGCCTGACCATAGGCTTCTGGAGGTCTTGCTCTCCAGAGGCCCCAGTGGTCTAAGCCCGACCAGGGCTGTGCCCGACCAGGGCTGTAGGCCGCGTTGGGAGCGCGTTAGGGACGCAGGGTGCAGAACTCTGCCCGTTTCACCCCAGCATTTCGGGGAGGACAGGGAATTTGGCAAAGACAGTGGGAAGGATTTTTAAGGAGGAGAGTTCAGTGACATGATCTGAAACACAATAGTGCTGGTGATCTGGAGGCTGCCTTCTATGAGCCACTTCTGTCGCGAGCAGCCTGCCATCATGCCCTGATAACCACAACACTAGTCCCAAGCCAGTGACCTCAGCAAATGCAAAAACATTCATACTTATAGTCTCCTGCATCTGATTCTTGCCATCATGTGAAACGTTGGCATTCCAATGTCTGTTGCACACACTTTGTTCATAGGTGTGCAATTTGAGTGCGTGCGCCTCATCACTGTCTTGGACAGAGCTCTGTCTCTAAGCTACACATGTGAAGCATTGGTGGTTCAGTGGTAGAATTCTCGCCTGCCACGCGGGAGGCCCGGGTTCGATTCCCGGCCAATGCAAGGCTGTGTTCTTTTGACTTTGCTTTCTAAATCAAATATGGGAACTCAGTGGGTCATAAAATGGGAAACAGTGACCCCCGACGTGATTTGAACACGCAACCTTCTGATCTGGAGTCAGACGCGCTACCGTTGCGCCACGCGGTCCTTGCTTTTGGAGTCACATCAGCAAATGTTGTGAGCCTTTTCATTTTTGCCCACCTCCTTATATGCCTAGGGTTGTATTACAAGGTTTGGCTTTTTGTTTTCCATCCTATTGATGAAATTGAGTGCAGTTGCAGAGAGAACGCAGAGGATTGAAATGTTCAGGGAAAGGGTCTCACGCAGGAGCTCTAGACCAAAGGCACATTACTATGATTTATTAAA
>NC_140586.1:931178316-931180816 GCF_964204655.1 Triturus cristatus
AAGGCCCAAGGTGCACACCTTATTTTACATAAAAGCTCGGGCTCTTGGGAGGACAGGGACATTAGGGTTCTCAGGGAAAGCCATCACATTAGTATTGATGGCTGGGCCTTGAAACACAACAATCCCGGAATGGCCAGGCACAAAATGCCTGTGCAATAGGCCTGACCATAGGCTTCTGGAGGTCTTGCTCTCCAGAGGCCCCAGTGGTCTAAGCCCGACCAGGGCTGTGCCCGACCAGGGCTGTAGGCCGCGTTGGGAGCGCGTTAGGGGCGCATAAAGGGACGCAGGGCGCAGAACTCTGCCCGTTTCACCCCAGCATTTCGGGGAGGACAGGGAATTTGGCAAAGACAGTGGGAAGGATTTTTAAGGAGGAGAGTTCAGTGACATGATCTGAAACACAATAGTGCTGGTGATCTGGAGGCTGCCTTCTATGAGCCACTTCTGTCGGGAGCAGCCTGCCATCATGCCCTGATAACCACAACACTAGTCCCAAGCCAGTGACCTCAGCAAATGCAAAAACATTCATACTTATAGTCTCCTGCATCTGATTCTTGCCATCATGTGAAACGTTGGCATTCCAATGTCTGTTGCACACACTTTGTTCATAGGTGTGCAATTTGAGTGCGTGCGCCTCATCACTGTCTTGGACAGAGCTCTGTCTCTAAGCTACACATGTGAAGCATTGGTGGTTCAGTGGTAGAATTCTCACCTGCCACGCGGGAGGCCCGGGTTCGATTCCCGGCCAATGCAAGGCTGTGTTCTTTTGACTTTGCTTTCTAAATCAAATATGGGAACTCAGTGGGGCATAAAATGGGAAACAGTGACCCCCGACGTGATTTGAACACGCAACCTTCTGATCTGGAGTCAGACGCGCTACCGTTGCGCCACGAGGTCCTTGCTTTTGGAGTCACATCAGCAAATGTTGTGAGCCTTTTCATTTTTGCCCACCTCCTTATATGCCTAGGGTTGTATTACAAGGTTTGGCTTTTTGTTTTCCATCCTATTGATGAAATTGAGTGCAGGTGCAGAGAGAACGCAGAGGATTGAAATGTTCAGGGAAAGGGTCTCACGCAGGAGCTCTAGACCAAAGGCACATTACTATGATTTATTAAAGTGCTTCATGCATGCAAAAGGAAACGTCCCTGGGTGGGCTTGAACCACCAACCTTTCGGTTAACAGCCGAACGCGCTAACCAATTGCGCCACAGAGACTAGTGACAAAAGCACATCTCCTGAGACTCAACATATATCTTTATGTGTGCGCGCCTGCCTTGAGCTTGTGTTATATAAGGCGTCTTTATCCTATGCAGCATTTGTCATTTGCTTAGTGTCTTGTCACTGTTGGGTGTTATGATGCGCAGACTACTGTCTAATGGTGTTAGGGCCAGTATTACAACCAGTCCCAGTGTATGAGATACATGTATGACTTTTCTGTGGCCTTCTTAGCGTAGCTATCTGCTCCTCTGGTGGTGTTCTACCAGCCTGTCAGGCGTGTGTCTTGCCCATCCAATCTTCACTGTGGCATGTTAGACTTGTCTTCTCTGTGAGCGGAGTCTCCTTCCCAGAGCAGGTGCTTTCTCTGAACTCTTGCTTTGTAAGACTGCTGGGCAAGGCCCTCCCTAGCCCCTCACTCAGATAGATACATTTACCTGCAGAGCTCAGCTTTGGAGAAAGAGAGGGGGCAGAGAGCGCAAAGGGGAAGGCCCAAGGTGCACACCTTATTTTACATAAAAGCTCGGGCTCTTGGGAGGACAGGGACATGAGGGTTCTCAGGGAAAGCCATCACATTAGTATTGATGGCTGGGCCTTGAAACACAACAATCCCGGAATGGCCAGGCACAAAATGCCTGTGCAATAGGCCTGACCATAGGCTTCTGGAGGTCTTGCTCTCCAGAGGCCCCAGTGGTCTAAGCCCGACCAGGGCTGTGCCCGACCAGGGCTGTAGGCCGCGTTGGGAGCGCGTTAGGGACGCAGGGTGCAGAACTCTGCCCGTTTCACCCCAGCATTTCGGGGAGGACAGGGAATTTGGCAAAGACAGTGGGAAGGATTTTTAAGGAGGAGAGTTCAGTGACATGATCTGAAACACAATAGTGCTGGTGATCTGGAGGCTGCCTTCTATGAGCCACTTCTGTCGCGAGCAGCCTGCCATCATGCCCTGATAACCACAACACTAGTCCCAAGCCAGTGACCTCAGCAAATGCAAAAACATTCATACTTATAGTCTCCTGCATCTGATTCTTGCCATCATGTGAAACGTTGGCATTCCAATGTCTGTTGCACACACTTTGTTCATAGGTGTGCAATTTGAGTGCGTGCGCCTCATCACTGTCTTGGACAGAGCTCTGTCTCTAAGCTACACATGTGAAGCATTGGTGGTTCAGTGGTAGAATTCTCGCCTGCCACGCGGGAGGCCCGGGTTCGATTCCCGGCCAATGCAAGGCTGTGTTCTTTTGACTTTGCTTTCTAAATCAAATATGGGAACTCAGTGGGGCATAAAATGG
>NC_140586.1:931258316-931278316 GCF_964204655.1 Triturus cristatus
ACATCAGCAAATGTTGTGAGCCTTTTCATTTTTGCCCACCTCCTTATATGCCTAGGGTTGTATTACAAGGTTTGGCTTTTTGTTTTCCATCCTATTGATGAAATTGAGTGCAGGTGCAGAGAGAACGCAGAGGATTGAAATGTTCAGGGAAAGGGTCTCACGCAGGAGCTCTAGACCAAAGGCACATTACTATGATTTATTAAAGTGCTTCATGCATGCAAAAGGAAACGTCCCTGGGTGGGCTTGAACCACCAACCTTTCGGTTAACAGCCGAACGCGCTAACCGATTGCGCCAAAGAGACTAGAGACAAAAGCACATCTCCTGAGACTCAACATATATCTTTATGTGTGCGCGCCTGCCTTGAGCTTGTGTTATATAAGGCGTCTTTATCCTACGTAGCATTTGCCATTTGCTTAGTGTCTTGTCACTGTTGGGTGTTATGATGCGCAGACTACTGTCTAATGGTGTTAGGGCCAGTATTACAACCAGTCCCAGTGTATTAGATACATGTATGACTTTTCTGTGGCCTTCTTAGCGTAGCTATCTGCTCCTCTGGTGGTGTTCTACCAGCCTGTCAGGCGTGTGTCTTGCCCATCCAATCTTCACTGTGGCATGTTAGACTTGTCTTCTCTGTGAGCAGAGTCTCCTTCCCAGAGCAGGTGCTTTCTCTGAACTCTTGCTTTGTAAGACTGCTGGGCAAGGCCCTCCCTAGCCCCTCACTCAGATAGATATATTTGCCTGCAGAGCTCAGCTTTGGAGAAAGAGAGGGGGCAGAGAGCGCAAAGGGGAAGGCCCAAGGTGCACACCTTATTTTACATAAAAGCTCGGGCTCTTGGGAGGACAGGGACATGAGGGTTCTCAGGGAAAGCCATCACATTAGTATTGATGGCTGGGCCTTGAAACACAACAATCCCGGAATGGCCAGGCACAAAATGCCTGTGCAATAGGCCTGACCATAGGCTTCTGGAGGTCTTGCTCTCCAGAGGCCCCAGTGGTCTAAGCCCGACCAGGGCTGTGCCCGACCAGGGCTGTAGGCCGCGTTGGGAGCGCGTTAGGGACGCATAAAGGGACGCAGGGCGCAGAACTCTGCCCGTTTCACCCCAGCATTTCGGGGAGGACAGGGAATTTGGCAAAGACAGTGGGAAGGATTTTTAAGGAGGAGAGTTCAGTGACATGATCTGAAACACAATAGTGCTGGTGATCTGGAGGCTGCCTTCTATGAGCCCCTTCTGTCGGGAGCAGCCTGCCATCATGCCCTGATAACCACAACACTAGTCCCAAGCCAGTGACCTCAGCAAATGCAAAAACATTCATACTTATAGTCTCCTGCATCTGATTCTTGCCATCATGTGAAACGTTGGCATTCCAATGTCTGTTGCACACACTTTGTTCATAGGTGTGCAATTTGAGTGCGTGCGCCTCATCACTGTCTTGGACAGAGCTCTGTCTCTAAGCTACACATGTGAAGCATTGGTGGTTCAGTGGTAGAATTCTCGCCTGCCACGCGGGATGCCCGGGTTCGATTCCCGGCCAATGCAAGGCTGTGTTCTTTTGACTTTGCTTTCTAAATCAAATATGGGAACTCAGTGGGGCATAAAATGGGAAACAGTGACCCCGATGTGATTTGAACACGCAACCTTCTGATCTGGAGTCAGACGCGCTACCGTTGCGCCACGAGGTCCTTGCATTTGGAGTCACATCAGCAAATGTTGTGAGCCTTTTCAGTTTTGCCCACCTCCTTATATGCCTAGGGTTGTATTACAAGGTTTGGCTTTTTGTTTTCCATCCTATTGATGAAATTGAGTGCAGGTGCAGAGAGAACGCAGAGGATTGAAATGTTCAGGGAAAGGGTCTCGCAGGAGCTCTAGACCAAAGGCACATTACTATGATTTATTAAAGTGCTTCATGCATGCAAAAGGAACCGTCCCTGGGTGGGCTTGAACCACCAACCTTTCGGTTAACAGCCGAACGCGCTAACCGATTGCGCCACAGAGACTAGTGACAAAAGCACATCTCCTGAGACTCAACATATATCTTTATGTGTGCGCGCCTGCCCTGAGCTTGTGTTATATAAGGCGTCTTTATCCTACGCAGCATTTGCCATTTGCTTAGTGTCTTGTCACTGTTGGGTGTTATGATGCGCAGACTACTATCTAATGGTGTTAGGGCCAGTATTACAACCAGTCCCAGTGTATGAGATACATGTATGACTTTTCTGTGGCCTTCTTAGCGTAGCTATCTGCTCCTCTGGTGGTGTTCTACCAGCCTGTCAGGCGTGTGTCTTGCCCATCCAATCTTCACTGTGGCATGTTAGACTTGTCTTCTCTGTGAGCGGAGTCTCCTTCCCAGAGCAGGTGCTTTCTCTGAACTCTTGCTTTGTAAGACTGCTGGGCAAGGCCCTCCCTAGCCCCTCACTCAGATAGATACATTTACCTGCAGAGCTCAGCTTTGGAGAAAGAGAGGGGGCAGAGAGCGCAAAGGGGAAGGCCCAAGGTGCACACCTTATTTTACATAAAAGCTCGGGCTCTTGGGAGGACAGGGACATGAGGGTTCTCAGGGAAAGCCATCACATTAGTATTGATGGCTGGGCCTTGAAACACAACAATCCCGGAATGGCCAGGCACAAAATGCCTGTGCAATAGGCCTGACCATAGGCTTCTGGAGGTCTTGCTCTCCAGAGGCCCCAGTGGTCTAAGCCCGACCAGGGCTGTGCCCGACCAGGGCTGTAGGCCGCGTTGGGAGCGCGTTAGGGACGCAGGGCGCAGAACTCTGCCCGTTTCACCCCAGCATTTCGGGGAGGACAGGGAATTTGGCAAAGACAGTGGGAAGGATTTTTAAGGAGGAGAGTTCAGTGACATGATCTGAAACACAATAGTGCTGGTGATCTGGAGGCTGCCTTCTATGAGCCCCTTCTGTCGGGAGCAGCCTGCCATCATGCCCTTATAACCACAACACTAGTCCCAAGCCAGTGACCTCAGCAAATGCAAAAACATTCATACTTATAGTCTCCTGCATCTGATTCTTGCCATCATGTGAAACGTTGGCATTCCAATGTCTGTTGCACACACTTTGTTCATAGGTGTGCAATTTGAGTGCGTGCGCCTCATCACTGTCTTGGATAGAGCTCTGTCTCTAAGCTACAAATGTGAAGCATTGGTTGTTCAGTGGTAGAATTCTCGCCTGCCACGCGGGAGGCCCGGGTTCGATTCCCGGCCAATGCAAGGCTGTGTTCTTTTGACTTTGCTTTCTAAATCAAATATGGGAACTCAGTGGGGCATAAAATGGGAAACAGTGACCCCGACGTGATTTAAACACGCAACCTTCTGATCTGGAGTCAGACGCGCTACCGTTGCGCCACGAGGTCCTTACATTTGGAGTCACATCAGCAAATGTTGTGAGCCTTTTCATTTTTGCCCACCTCCTTATATGCCTAGGGTTGTATTACAAGGTTTGGCTTTTTGTTTTCCATCCTATTGATGAAATTGAGTGCAGGTGCAGAGAGAACGCAGAGGATTGAAATGTTCAGGGAAAGGGTCTCACGCAGGAGCTTTAGACCAAAGGCACATTACTATGATTTATTAAAGTGCTTCATGCATGCAAAAGGAAACGTCCCTGGGTGGGCTTGAACCACCAACCTTTCGGTTAACAGCCGAACGCGCTAACCGATTGCGCCACAGAGACTAATGACAAAAGCACATCTCCTGAGACCCAACATATATCTTTATGTGTGCGCGCCTGCCTTGAGCTTGTGTTATATAAGGCGTCTTTATCCTACGCAGCATTTGCCATTTGCTTAGTGTCTTGTCACTGTTGGTTGTTATGATGCGCAGACTACTATCTAATGGTGTTAGGGCCAGTATTACAACCAGTCCCAGTGTATGAGATACATGTATGACTTTTCTGTGGCCTTCTTAGCGTAGCTATCTGCTCCTCTGGTGGTGTTCTACCAGCCTGTCAGGCGTGTGTCTTGCCCATCCAATCTTCACTGTGGCATGTTAGACTTGTCTTCTCTGTGAGCGGAGTCTCCTTCCCAGAGCAGGTGCTTTCTCTGAACTCTTGCTTTGTAAGACTGCTGGGCAAGGCCCTCCCTAGCCCCTCACTCAGATAGATACATTTACCTGCAGAGCTCAGCTTTGGAGAAAGAGAGGGGGCAGAGAGCGCAAAGGGGAAGGCCCAAGGTGCACACCTTATTTTACATAAAAGCTCGGGCTCTTGGGAGGACAGGGACATGAGGGTTCTCAGGGAAAGCCATCACATTAGTATTGATGGCTGGGCCTTGAAACACAACAATCCCGGAATGGCCAGGCACAAAATGCCTGTGCAATAGGCCTGACCATAGGCTTCTGGAGGTCTTGCTCTCCAGAGGCCCCAGTGGTCTAAGCCCGACCAGGGCTGTGCCCGACCAGGGCTGTAGGCCGCGTTGGGAGCGCGTTAGGGGCGCATAAAGGGACGCAGGGCGCAGAACTCTGCCCGTTTCACCCCAGCATTTCGGGGAGGACAGGGAATTTGGCAAAGACAGTGGGAAGGATTTTTAAGGAGGAGAGTTCAGTGACATGATCTGAAACACAATAGTGCTGGTGATCTGGAGGCTGCCTTCTATGAGCCACTTCTGTCGGGAGCAGCCTGCCATCATGCCCTGATAACCACAACACTAGTCCCAAGCCAGTGACCTCAGCAAATGCAAAAACATTCATACTTATAGTCTCCTGCATCTGATTCTTGCCATCATGTGAAACGTTGGCATTCCAATGTCTGTTGCACACACTTTGTTCATAGGTGTGCAATTTGAGTGCGTGCGCCTCATCACTGTCTTGGACAGAGCTCTGTCTCTAAGCTACACATGTGAAGCATTGGTGGTTCAGTGGTAGAATTCTTGCCTGCCACGCGGGAGGCCTGGGTTCGATTCCCGGGCAATGCAAGGCTGTGTTCTTTTGACTTTGCTTTCTAAATCAAATATGGGAACTCAGTGGGGCATAAAATGGGAAACAGTGACCCCGACATGATTTGAACACGCAACCTTCTGATCTGGAGTCAGACGCGCTACCGTTGCGCCACGAGGTCCTTGCTTTTGGAGTCACATCAGCAAATGTTGTGAGCCTTTTCATTTTTGCCCACCTCCTTATATGCCTAGGGTTGTATTACAAGGTTTGGCTTTTTGTTTTCCATCCTATTGATGAAATTGAGTGCAGGTGCAGAGAGAACGCAGAGGATTGAAATGTTCAGGGAAAGGGTCTCACGCAGGAGCTTTAGACCAAAGGCACATTACTATGATTTATTAAAGTGCTTCATGCATGCAAAAGGAAACGTCCCTGGGTGGGCTTGAACCACCAACCTTTCGGTTAACAGCCGAACGCGGTAACCGATTGCACCACAGAGACTAATGACAAAAGCACATCTCCTGAGACCCAACATATATCTTTATGTGTGCGCGCCTGCCTTGAGCTTGTGTTATATAAGGCGTCTTTATCCTACGCAGCATTTGCCATTTGCTTAGTGTCTTGTCACTGTTGGTTGTTATGATGCGCAGACTACTATCTAATGGTGTTAGGGCCAGTATTACAACCAGTCCCAGTGTATGAGATACATGTATGACTTTTCTGTGGCCTTCTTAGCGTAGCTATCTGCTCCTCTGGTGGTGTTCTACCAGCCTGTCAGGCGTGTGTCTTGCCCATCCAATCTTCACTGTGGCATGTTAGACTTGTCTTCTCTGTGAGCGGAGTCTCCTTCCCAGAGAAGGTGCTTTCTCTGAACTCTTGCTTTGTAAGACTGCTGGGCAAGGCCCTCCCTAGCCCCTCACTCAGATAGATACATTTACCTGCAGAGCTCAGCTTTGGAGAAAGAGAGGGGGCAGAGAGCGCAAAGGGGAAGGCCCAAGGTGCACACCTTATTTTACATAAAAGCTCGGGCTCTTGGGAGGACAGGGACATGAGGGTTCTCAGGGAAAGCCATCACATTAGTATTGATGGCTGGGCCTTGAAACACAACAATCCCGGAATGGCCAGGCACAAAATGCCTGTGCAATAGGCCTGACCATAGGCTTCTGGAGGTCTTGCTCTCCAGAGGCCCCAGTGGTCTAAGCCCGACCAGGGCTGTGCCCGACCAGGGCTGTAGGCCGCGTTGGGAGCGCGTTAGGGGCGCATAAAGGTGTGGTAAATAATTTTCCTTTACCGGGACTGAATTTGATACAGAAACATAATAAAATAGCTCAATAAAATGAGAGGCAGAATCCGTGGTATTAGAGGTTCGGAATGGGCTTTATTCCAATAATCGATTATAATCGGATGCTTCAAGTTCCATCACCCCGGAGGTTCAGGAAGTGAAGTACATACATTATTGATATGAAATGACTTTTATAATACATACATTACAATGAAGCGAATGCAATAGGCGTAATAATTGATAAGGAAAATGACGAGTTGTCTGCGTAACAAAAAATGGGTGGAACAAGGAGTAAAAAGAAACATAATTGGTTGTGATGTCACCTATAGGTGGATCTATAAGATAATACTTGGCATAGAGGCGCGCGCAGCAGTATGACGTGTAATTGACGTGTAACTAGGGGGTGAAGGGGACTTGACATTTAGCTCTACATGTGGAGACAAGAAGTCTGGGGGGTCAAGTCAACCTAGTCCCAAATCATATCTAACATCCTATGTTTAAAGAACTATGTTATCCATAAAAGAAGGACTTTCGGACAGAATCTGTTCTATACTGACTGTGCGTGCGTGTACAAGCGTCTAGGTGTCTACACTAAATGCGAGGGCAGGAATCTTCCATAGTAACAGGACTATGAATTACTTGCATGAGGGCAGAGAAGCCGGGCCCTTTGCTTGGTAACTGGAAGTATGTTTACTTAAACTACTAGGCAGGAATGCATCGGCTGAGGGGGAAGCAGATAACTCGAAGGTGAAATACAGTTCTTGGCAGAGAATAGGCTGATGTCAGACTTCGTGAGCCGCGCAGAGAATGGGACAAAGTTCATGGTCACAGATGCAGGCTCAGACTGGAGCTTTCAGAGGCAGAAGGCAAGAAGAGTTTGATGACAGAATCAGGGCCTACTTGCCTGGACTGTAAAATGGCATAAGTGAACCATATAAAGCCGGTAGCCTTTCATACTTAGGAATGGAATATCCGGCCTATTCATGGCGGATCTGACAGAGGACATGTTGACGGTGGACGCACATGTGTTTGCGTCTTTATAACTGGAGCTGGAGGGAACATACATGTACTTGTGACATGCACATAGAACCGTTGGGGTCCAAGATAGGGGACATAACTGACCAGAAAAATCCATATTTCCACATTCCCTCCTTGTCCCCTACTTGCCCGTTAAGAGATATCAATCTTCATTAATCCATTGATCTGTTCATATAGCATCATTTGTTCTTCTTTCTTCTTCCGGGATCTTGAATGAAATCTTGGTGGTGGAATACACGATGTGGCACACAGACCACAAATCGCTGGTCCACATTGTAGACATATACAGCAACTGAATAGTATGAGAAGGCCAATACCTAGGAAGGATAGAACTCTCCATCCCCAGGCTGATATCACACTCCAAAACCAACTGGACCAAGTCCAAGTGCCTGGGTTCTGGTGTATCTGGCTTACAATCTTGTGAAGGCGAGTTATAGCTTTATATACAGATGGCGAATTCTCTGGTATGAATACGCAGCAGCTGGATCCGATGACCCTACAAGCTCCGCCTCTATCAGCCAAGATGACGTCAAGGACAAGACGATTTTGAAGCACAACAATCCGCATAGCAGACTGCTCTTCTGTTAAATTGCCTAAGGCGGAAATAGTTTCATTCACTACTGCTTCAAGGGTTCTAGTTAATCTACGTATCAGCTTACTATTGGTAACTGTACCTATATAGGGAAAGATGCCTTTATTGAAATCTACATACTTGTCCCATGCCGTCTCAGTATAATCGACAATTGGGAGATCTCTCCGCTCTCTATTGTGTACTAAATGAATATTTCTATAATAATCAGGAGGAGCTAGGAAAACAGGTGGCAAAAGGAATGCAATGTAGCAGGTACCATCCCAATCTAGAGGTAGACGCATATATGCAGTCTGACCACATATAAAGTAGGAGTGGCGATAAGCTCTGAATGAAGATTTGCCTTGATCACTGAATTCTACTGTAGTAGTACACTTACTATGGCCCATATGTATGGAACCAACCTTTCTTACACACAATTCACCCTTCGCTGGGAATACTGACATGGTGGGTAAGACTAGTTCAACTTCGGATACGACATTTAGAATCATGAGATTAGGTGTAAAATTACCTAATCCATATACTTCATTTTCTAGATCAGTTCCTGTTCTTTTGGGGCGACCCTCCTTGTCAGGATAGCAGACCTTGAGTAAAACTAGGTTCAGGTTTCCCCATACCCACTGATCTTGGTAAACTGCTGTGTCTGAGTTTATGGAATTTATTAAACTAAACCATGCTCCACAGGAGCCGTTATGTGTAAATGGATGTGGAAAGAATGGCAGGACTCCTTCATAATTCTGATAGGGAGGGAGCCGGCCACACACCCAACAATTAGTGGCATTACTAGTCTGATGGGAATGATGTAACATACTAATGAAAGTATTATTGCGCAGCGCAAGTCTATAAGACAATTCATGCGGAGGTAAGTCACTAAAAGAATGTTCTGAAATAACATTGTGAACATTTCTGGCAATAGGGTAATATATGTGCAACAACATACTTGTAATAATTATTAAAAGACTTAAGGAAAACAAAATTAATAATGTCACTATACAATGGCTACGCAGTGATTTACAATACGCCTGTCGTTTCGTCATTTTTCGCGACTGTCCATGATTCAGGTCTAGAGGATACATGTCAGGGACAGATTCAACCGCTTCACCTAGGAGAGGACTTAAACAATCAAACCGTCTGACGTTCTAGGCCTCAACTTAACTTTGTAAAGTTCTGTTTCAGTCTTTTCAACCAAAGGAAGTTTTGAATCAGTCTGTGAGGGAGTGCAGGGCACAATGTCTATATCCGAGTATTGTCCATGAAATTTCTTGATATGACTTGAATGAATCCAGCCCTTGCGGCCCTCGATCTTCACGGCTGTCCTTGTGGTTAGCAGAACCAACTTGGGTGTCTTCCACCTGGGCTCCAGCTGAGTCTTTCGGTCGAAATTTCTCACAAATACAATATCACCCGGAACTACGTCATGGGGTTTCACCTCAGTGTTGTCGGGAAAGGCTGCAGCTACCTGTGAACGACAAGATTGTAGTGCAGACATCAAGGAAGCCAAATAATCTGTCAGCATATTACAGTCAACATCAGTTATTTTGCGTGGTATGGGCGTCCCCCACATATTTGGTGGTCTGCCGAAGATCACCTCATACGGGGATAGCCCTGTTCGAGAGTGTGCTACCATTCTCATGTAAAAGAGTGCAACTGGTAATGCTACTACCCAGTCGACACCTTTCTCTCTGCATATTTTGGACAATCTGATTTTCAGTATCTGGTTATGTCTTTCTACGAGACCTGCTGCCTCGGGGTGTCGGACACAGTGGAATTTCCACTGATATCCTAACAGAAGTGAGACATGTTTCATTAATTCGGATGAGAACGGCTGGCCGTTATCTGAGTAGACAACACGTGGTAAACCGTATCGTGGGAAGAATTCTCGAACTAACTGTTTGGCAGTGGTCGGGGCAGTGTAATCTGAAACCGGGTATGCCTCCGTCCAACGGGAAAGAGCACAAACAACTACGAGAACGTATTTGAATCCTCGACATCGTTCCATCTGGATATAATCCATCTGGAGCACTTCAAAAGGGTGATCAGGAGGATGAAATCCACCCTGTTCTACGGGAACGCTTTTTCCTGGGTTAAACTGACAACAGATCATACAGGTACGGACTTTTTGCTTTGCTGCTGCTCGTAAATGTTTATTGAACCAAATGTGTTGAATGCTGTCTAGCATAGCTTTTTCTCCGAGATGTGCTGGACTATGTGTAGTGTTAATTATAACTTGGACCATTGAATCAGGAAGGAACCACACAGACTTTTCCTTCATCATCCATCCCTGGTCCGTTTGGATCCCTCCTAATTCAGTCCATTTCTTTATTTCGTCTTGTGTAGCATGTGTCTGTATGTCAATTACGTCAAGAGTAGGATCTTTAACTGTCATACAATGTGTCGGTATCGGGACTATTGTCTTTGTCATGTCGGGAGTCTGAGTTTGAGCAGTCTGTTTAGCTGTTCTGTCGGCTAGATCATTGCCTTGAGAAATGATATCAGTAACCTTCGTATGAGCCTTACATTTCATAATTGATATTGTAGTAGGTAGATGTATTGCATCTAATAAGGCATGAATGAGAGGTCCGTGCTGAATGTGGGCACCGTGGGAAGTTAAATAACCTCTCTCTCGCCACAGCACGCCGAAGTCATGTACAACTCCGAATGCATAACGTGAATCAGTGTATATGTTGACTTTTTTACTTGTGGCTTGAATACAGGCTTGTGTCAGAGCGATGAGCTCTGCGGCTTGAGCTGACAAAGTATTAATACGATTAGTTTCAATGACTTCTGTATCTGTTGTGACTGCATAAGCAGCCACTAACTCTCCTGTATTTGTTCTCATACATGAACCATCTACATACAACGTCAGGTCTGGATCTGACAATGGGACATCTGTCAAGTCTTGTCTGGGTTTTGTCGTTATAGTAATAACTTCAATACAGTCATGAGCTAGTGGGTCTGTTCCGGTTACTGGCAAAAGTGTGGCAGGATTCAATGTGTTACAGCGTCTGATTTCTATATGTGGCTGAAACAATGTAAGTTCATACCCTGTAAGTCGTGCTATAGTCAAGTGTTGTGTTTGCGTTCTATTCACAAGGACTTCTACTGTGTGTGGTACTTGAACTGTCAATGGATGTCCTAACACTATGGCATCGCTTTGTCTAATTGCTAAAGCTGTCGCTGCTACTGATTTTAGGCATGCAGGCAAAGCCTGAGCTACGGGATCTAATGTACTAGAAAAATAAGCACATGGTTTGTGTGCTCCTGCTTGTTCCTGTGTGAGTACTGACAAAGCAGTACCTTCGCGTTCTGTAACAAAGAGTGTAAACTGTTTTCTGTAACATGGCGTTGCTAAAACAGGTGCTTGACATAAAGCTTTCTTTAGGCTTTCAAAAGCTTGTGTATGTTCCTGAGTCCAAGGGAGAACAGTCGACGTGGCTGCCTCCTGGGTTGTCAACTGGATGAGTGGTTTTGCTAGAAATGCATATTGCGGGATCCACGGTCTACAGTATGAAGTGAGGCCTATGAAAGCCCGCACCTCCTTTTGTGTCTTGGGTATTGGCACGTTAGCTATTAACTGAATGCGGTCTGGTGTAAGCTGCCTTCCCTCCTTGGACAGCGAGTGTCCAAGATAAACAACTCGCTGGACACAGAATTGCAGCTTAGAAGGGGACACCTTGTGTCCCTTTTCGGCTAGAAATTTTAAAACCGTCAGTGACGCTTTTTCACATTCTGGTTCGCTTCTTGCGGTGATCAGCAAATCATCGACGTATTGGAGCAGAGCAGTGTTAACTGGCATGTGGATACTATCTAGTTCTCGTTTCAGTGCTTGGCTATAGATGCTGGGGCTTTCTGTAAATCCTTGAGGTGCGCGTGAGAATTTAAAGCTACGTCCATTTAAACTAAATCCGAATAAATATTGGCTTTCCGGATCTATTGGGACGCTGAAAAAGGCATTCTTGAGATCGATTACAGTAAAGAATGTCGCTTCGGAATCAATAGCTGTCAGTAATGACGAGATATCTGGGACCACAGGGAATTGTGGCACAATGCATTTGTTTACCTCGCGCAGATCAATAACCAATCGATAGACTGGCGGGGCCTTAGGATCTGTTCGTTTAAGAATCGGAATTATCGGCGAATTACATACATTGGAGTCCGTTTCCACGACTACTCCTTGGGCAATGAGCTCGTCAATGATTTGTAGTAAAGCCACTACAGCATCTGGTGGTAACTTGTATTGTCGCATTCGTGGTAGCACCACTCCTGCCTTTAATGTGACTTGATATGGTGTAATATTCATGCGTCCAACATCAGTAGGGCCTTGTGCCCATAGATGTGTAGGTAAAGTCTGTAGTCGGGGATCCATGTCTCTAGACACATAGTGACCTTTAAAATCACGTAAAAACAACCTTACTCCTTCCGGAGAACAACATATTATGGCTCCTAGAGCTTTCAACGTTTTTATTCCTAGCAAGTTTTCTGGACATGATTTAGTAAGCAATAAATCTGTAGTTCGGGTCAGAGGTCCTATCGTAAGTGGCAGAGGTTGTGACACTTCATTAACAATAGGTTTTCCTGAAAAACCAAGGGAAATATTCTGTGAGCCTGAGAGGGGTGCCCCTGGAACTTCACTACGTTTTATGGTCGTTCGACTTGCCCCTGTATCGAGTAGAAATTTTCTATCTTGGCCTAATAATTCACTATGTACATAAGGTCCTTCTTGGTCTACTGGGATTTCAATAAGGGGTAAGTCAACTTCCCTCTCTAGGCTAGTTCATGCGTAACGCTGATACTCAGGATATTCATACTGTGCGGTCTGATACATTTGTCGTGTTGTTGTCTGTGTGGCAGCAACAGGCAACGGTGGTGCAGCTGGCACAAACTGTATTGGCTGTTGTGCGGCTGGCATGGCCTGGGCATGCTGCGGAGCTCCTTGTTCATTCTGCTCTTGTCTAAATGGCCGTGATCTTTCTTGTGTTTTACCTATGCTGATATTATGTTTCAAAACTGGACAATCGTGTACGTAATGACCTGGCTTTTTACAATAATTGCATGTCCCTTTTACAGGTCCTGCTGAATCGGAATGTGTCATACCCTTTTTATGTCCTTCAGCTGGAACTGTCTGGGAAACTAGCATTTTCATTTTCGTGTCTTTCATGCGTCTGTGTTCATGTTCTTGTTCCTCTCTTATTCTATTGTGATGGTACTGTAACATTTGTAACATTTGTGATGGAGTGTTACCTTGCCAGGTACTCTCGAATTTTAATACTCTATTCTTTACTGGTGGCAGGGCATTTTCTACTAATTTTGTTACAAACAGATGTGGGTATGATTCGCTACTTGCTTTTATGCCACTATTTATACCAAAACATTTTTCAAATCGGGCATAGTAATCACTAGTGTCTTCATCTTGCTTCTGTTTACAGGCTGAAATTGTACCCCAATCTTCCTTTTTCGTAGTTAATAAACGTGGCAGTACCTGTACTAATAAACCTGGCAGTGCTTTAGTTTTATCCCCAAGTCCTGCTCCTGCAGTTCGGGCCTTTTCTTCTGCTTCTAACACTGACCATTCTATCTTTTGGTCTCCTACCTCCCACTCTTTTTCCTTGAGTTTCTCATAAATACCAGCAGGCATTAATACCTTTAATATTGTCATAATGTCGGGATAGGTATACTCTCCCATGAGTAACATGTCTTTAATTTCTCGGTGAAAACCCGCTGGATCTTTGTCATGACTGGGTACCACTTTTTTCATTTGTAACAATTCTATTTTTGATATGGGCGTATATACAAATACGCGCTTAAACTCGTTGTCCTCGCCTTTTATTGGGTGTACTTCTCGTAAGGGATTCTGTCTATCCATGTGATACGTAGTTCTTTTCTTGACGGGCAATGAGACACGGTCTGAACATACAAAAAGAATATACTGCTTTCTTGATTCTAGAATTTCTTTAATTAATTTAGTACCTGAACCTCTCCATTTATTCATAAGTAATTCAGTCAGTATGTCAGGTAAGGGACCAGGGTCCGAATGCTGACTCCGATATAGTATAATGAGTTGTTGAATCATATAAATCCCAGCTAACCTCTGTTCATCTGGGGTAAGATTCAAAAATGTGCGTACTACTGTATCATCACTATATTTTCCGGGACTATCCACCCAATGGACAGCTGCCCTGGCTAAATCTTGTTCATCCATAGAATCGAGAAAATGATAACCCCTTCGTTCTTGGAGTAGTTTGTCGGCGGTTTGGAACGAGTGCTCGTTAGACCTTATATTAATTATAGGTATTTGGAAATTCCTGTTATTATCTGGACATATCGGACGTATCGAGTCAGTAAGACATCTATTACTATTACAAGATCTTCCTCTACCTACATAGGCTATGGTGTCCGACTGTCCTGTGGGCAGTCCTGACCCTTCTTCCTCGCTTTGTTCGAACTCGTCTACCTCTAATCTCTCTTCGTGTAGGCGTTCTATTTCTTTACGGATCTTTCGGCACATGGCTATTATACAATTTTGTTTATCATGTCTCCCTTCTGATATATTCTGGCTCCATCTTGTAAGAATTTTCATTGCTTCCGGGTCTACCCCCGGTCGGTCTTGATTTCTGATCACACAGTTTATGAGGAAACGTAACAGTTCCCCCTGTATCTCTACTTTCTGGTATTCCATAGCTCTGTTAATACATTCTGGATCTCGCCCTGTTTGGACAAAATGATATATTTTATCTAGATGCTCAGTCATTCCTGGTAACTTTCCTAAATACACTGCGGCTCGTCTGATACGCAATGATGCCAGGGTCATTTCATCCTCTTTACCGGGCACAGGGTCATATCTACAATCTATAAGAAGTTCCTTCAGCGTACGGGCACTTATGAGTTTCGGTGTACGTGGATGTGCTGACTCTTGAAAAGTAAGTTTATTTATTCTGGGTGGCGTAGAAAAAATGTTGCTAGCACCTCCCGTGGCCCCATCTGGGGTGTCGGGCGTGAAAGGATTCGTCGAACGTGACACAGCAACTACGGGTGTGGACATAGCTATAGAAGTAGCTGTAGGAGCGGATGCAGAAACAGATGTGCTTGCCGGAACTTGTGACTCGATTTGCTGCTGTAGGGATACGGGCACTGGATCTTGGCGTTGAACCTCCCTGGTATGCGGTCTATGTGGGGCGGAATTAGCATATTCGGGAGCTGCGTCATCTAAATATGAGGAAAGAAAAACATCTTCTGCGGTTCTAGGATGCCCCTTAGGATGTACCTTTATTGGGAACAATGGGGGTGGCAAGTCTTTCGGTATTTCTGGAGTAGCCTTAGGTAATCCTTCGGCCAGAAGGGGATACATACCATTCATAAGGGCATTTCTTTGTCTGTCTACTTGTTCTGATTTCACTCGGCTACCTTCCTCAATTATTAGATTCTCTCGAACTTTATTTGAACTTTCTTTATTCTTTTCTTCCTGTCTACGTGCTTTTTCTGTGCGTCTATGAGATTCTTTACGCCATAACTCAACGGCGTCTTTCTGTGACTGTCTGACCTTCCTTTTCCATAACTCTTCCTCAACTTTCATGATGCACTCTGCATCCCAGGTTCCCGCTGTGGGCCACCTCTGACTTTCTGGTAATCCCTTGGTGTAGTCTACCCATAAATCAAGAAATAATATAGCGTCTAAGCCATGTTTGTGATACATAAAGTGCCCTGGAGTGTCCCTAGGAGGAATAGGAACGGCTTCTTCGAGAACCCCTTTTCTAGTAGTGATCTGTCTTAATTTCGAGAAGAGCGGCATATTGAGAACTGAACTTATACTTGATTTTGACCAACTGACCTGATACTTGAATTTGAACAGACTTAATACAATAAACACGATAATGAACAATCATTCATACCACAATATACAGGACGTTTTTAAACACATTAAACATTTAACATTAAACCTTTAACTGAAACAACAATGATGATCGTCTGCATAACTAATCACCAAGCTTAATTCTTGACAATAACTAGATACTTCGGAATACTTGATATACTGCTAAACAGTACAGATACACTGCTAAAACAGTGCAGACCGGATTTGTGTACCCAAACCCGTCTTGACCGGCACAACCTATGTGCACGTCAGAAATGCCTCCCCAGCAATGGTACTCACCGGGTAGCTTCGGAAACGGAAGGCCTCAGTAACTTGAACTTGAACCGGACTGGACTCGACTCGACTCGTCGGACACTGGGCTTGACTTCGGACTGGTGGGTCTCTGTGTACCTCGGATCTTGCTCTCTCAGCTAGGCTCTGGTCGGGATACTTCGCACTTCTCACCGCCTCGTCTGGGTGTTGATCGCAGTCTCAGTCGCCCCCGCTTGACCGGAGGGAGATACAGGAAATCCTGCTGGTACGCGTTATTGTCCGTCCAGCTGTGGCAGGAGACCGGGCCTGCAACTCACCGCCGGCGCGTGAGATGAGAAAGTGTCCCTGTTCGGGCGCCATTCATGTGGTAAATAATTTTCCTTTACCGGGACTGAATTTGATACAGAAACATAATAAAATAGCTCAATAAAATGAGAGGCAGAATCCGTGGTATTAGAGGTTCGGAATGGGCTTTATTCCAATAATCGATTATAATCGGATGCTTCAAGTTCCATCACCCCGGAGGTTCAGGAAGTGAAGTACATACATTATTGATATGAAATGACTTTTATAATACATACATTACAATGAAGCGAATGCAATAGGCGTAATAATTGATAAGGAAAATGACGAGTTGTCTGCGTAACAAAAAATGGGTGGAACAAGGAGTAAAAAGAAACATAATTGGTTGTGATGTCACCTATAGGTGGATCTATAAGATAATACTTGGCATAGAGGCGCGCGCAGCAGTATGACGTGTAATTGACGTGTAACTAGGGGGTGAAGGGGACTTGACATTTAGCTCTACATGTGGAGACAAGAAGTCTGGGGGGTCAAGTCAACCTAGTCCCAAATCATATCTAACATCCTATGTTTAAAGAACTATGTTATCCATAAAAGAAGGACTTTCGGACAGAATCTGTTCTATACTGACTGTGCGTGCGTGTACAAGCGTCTAGGTGTCTACACTAAATGCGAGGGCAGGAATCTTCCATAGTAACAGGACTATGAATTACTTGCATGAGGGCAGAGAAGCCGGGCCCTTTGCTTGGTAACTGGAAGTATGTTTACTTAAACTACTAGGCAGGAATGCATCGGCTGAGGGGGAAGCAGATAACTCGAAGGTGAAATACAGTTCTTGGCAGAGAATAGGCTGATGTCAGACTTCGTGAGCCGCGCAGAGAATGGGACAAAGTTCATGGTCACAGATGCAGGCTCAGACTGGAGCTTTCAGAGGCAGAAGGCAAGAAGAGTTTGATGACAGAATCAGGGCCTACTTGCCTGGACTGTAAAATGGCATAAGTGAACCATATAAAGCCGGTAGCCTTTCATACTTAGGAATGGAATATCCGGCCTATTCATGGCGGATCTGACAGAGGACATGTTGACGGTGGATGCACATGTGTTTGCGTCTTTATAACTGGAGCTGGAGGGAACATACATGTACTTGTGACATGCACATAGAACCGTTGGGGTCCAAGATAGGGGACATAACTGACCAGAAAAATCCATATTTCCACAAAGGGACGCAGGGCGCAGAACTCTGCCCGTTTCACCCCAGCATTTCGGGGAGGACAGGGAATTTGGCAAAGACAGTGGGAAGGATTTTTAAGGAGGAGAGTTCAGTGACATGATCTGAAACACAATAGTGCTGGTGATCTGGAGGCTGCCTTCTATGAGCCACTTCTGTCGGGAGCAGCCTGCCATCATGCCCTGATAACCACAACACTAGTCCCAAGCCAGTGACCTCAGC
The DNA here is from genome assembly GCF_964204655.1 of Triturus cristatus. Taxonomy (NCBI): domain Eukaryota; kingdom Metazoa; phylum Chordata; class Amphibia; order Caudata; family Salamandridae; genus Triturus; species Triturus cristatus. The sequence goes on from NC_140586.1 coordinate 931,275,976, forward strand.
AAATGCAAAAACATTCATACTTATAGTCTCCTGCATCTGATTCTTGCCATCATGTGAAACGTTGGCATTCCAATGTCTGTTGCACACACTTTGTTCATAGGTGTGCAATTTGAGTGCGTGCGCCTCATCACTGTCTTGGACAGAGCTCTGTCTCTAAGCTACACATGTGAAGCATTGGTGGTTCAGTGGTAGAATTCTCGCCTGCCACGCGGGAGGCCCGGGTTCGATTCCCGGCCAATGCAAGGCTGTGTTCTTTTGACTTTGCTTTCTAAATCAAATATGGGAACTCAGTGGGGCATAAAATGGGAAACAGTGACCCCGACATGATTTGAACACGCAACCTTCTGATCTGGAGTCAGACGCGCTACCGTTGCGCCACGAGGTCCTTGCTTTTGGAGTCACATCAGCAAATGTTGTGAGCCTTTTCATTTTTGCCCACCTCCTTATATGCCTAGGGTTGTATTACAAGGTTTGGCTTTTTGTTTTCCATCCTATTGATGAAATTGAGTGCAGGTGCAGAGAGAACGCAGAGGATTGAAATGTTCAGGGAAAGGGTCTCACGCAGGAGCTCTAGACCAAAGGCACATTACTATGATTAATTAAAGTGCTTCATGCATGCAAAAGGAAACGTCCCTGGGTGGGCTTGAACCACCAACCTTTCGGTTAACAGCCGAACGCGCTAACCGATTGCGCCACAGAGACTAGTGACAAAAGCACATCTCCTGAGACTCAACATATATCTTTATGTGTGCGCGCCTGCCTTGAGCTTGTGTTATATAAGGCGTCTTTATCCTACGCAGCATTTGCCATTTGCTTAGTGTCTTGTCACTGTTGGGTGTTATGATGCGCAGACTACTATCTAATGGTGTTAGGGCCAGTATTACAACCAGTCCCAGTGTATGAGATACATGTATGACTTTTCTGTGGCCTTCTTAGCGTAGCTATCTGCTCCTCTGGTGGTGTTCTACCAGCCTGTCAGGCGTGTGTCTTGCCCATCCAATCTTCACTGTGGCATGTTAGACTTGTCTTCTCTGTGAGCGGAGTCTCCTTCCCAGAGCAGGTGCTTTCTCTGAACTCTTGCTTTGTAAGACTGCTGGGCAAGGCCCTCCCTAGCCCCTCACTCAGATAGATACATTTACCTGCAGAGCTCAGCTTTGGAGAAAGAGAGGGGGCAGAGAGCGCAAAGGGGAAGGCCCAAGGTGCACACCTTATTTTACATAAAAGCTCGGGCTCTTGGGAGGACAGGGACATGAGGGTTCTCAGGGAAAGCCATCACATTAGTATTGATGGCTGGGCCTTGAAACACAACAATCCCGGAATGGCCAGGCACAAAATGCCTGTGCAATAGGCCTGACCATAGGCTTCTGGAGGTCTTGCTCTCCAGAGGCCCCAGTGGTCTAAGCCCGACCAGGGCTGTGCCCGACCAGGGCTGTAGGCCGCATTGGGAGCGCGTTAGGGACGCAGGGCGCAGAACTCTGCCCGTTTCACCCCAGCATTTCGGGGAGGACAGGGAATTTGGCAAAGACAGTGGGAAGGATTTTTAAGGAGGAGAGTTCAGTGACATGATCTGAAACACAATAGTGCTGGTGATCTGGAGGCTGCCTTCTATGAGCCCCTTCTGTCGGGAGCAGCCTGCCATCATGCCCTGATAACCACAACACTAGTCCCAAGCCAGTGACCTCAGCAAATGCAAAAACATTCATACTTATAGTCTCCTGCATCTGATTCTTGCCATCATGTGAAACGTTGGCATTCCAATGTCTGTTGCACACACTTTGTTCATAGGTGTGCAATTTGAGTGCGTGCGCCTCATCACTGTCTTGGACAGAGCTCTGTCTCTAAGCTACACATGTGAAGCATTGGTGGTTCAGTGGTAGAATTCTCGCCTGCCGCGCGGGGGGTTCGATTCCCGGCCAATGCAAGGCTGTGTTCTTTTGACTTTGCTTTCTAAATCAAATATGGGAACTCAGTGGGGCATAAAATGGGAATCAGTGACCCCGATGTGATTTGAACACGCAACCTTCTGATCTGGAGTCAGACGCGCTACCGTTGCGCCACGAGGTCCTTGCATTTGGAGTCACATCAGCAAATGTTGTGAGCCTTTTCATTTTTGCCCACCTCCTTATATGCCTAGGGTTGTATTACAAGGTTTGGCTTTTTGTTTTCCATCCTATTGATGAAATTGAGTGCAGGTGCAGAGAGAACGCAGAGGATTGAAATGTTCAGGGAAAGGGTCTCACGCAGGAGCTCTAGACCAAAGGCACATTACTATGATTTATTAAAGTGCTTCATGCATGCAAAAGGAAACGTCCCTGGGTGGGCTTGAACCACCAACCTTTCG
>NC_140586.1:931283316-931285816 GCF_964204655.1 Triturus cristatus
CATTACTATGATTTATTAAAGTGCTTCATGCATGCAAAAGGAAACGTCCCTGGGTGGGCTTGAACCACCAACCTTTCGGTTAACAGCCGAACGCGCTAACCGATTGCGCCACAGAGACTAGTGACAAAAGCACATCTCCTGAGACTCAACATATATCTTTATGTGTGCGCGCCTGCCTTGAGCTTGTGTTATATAAGGCGTCTTTATCCTACGCAGCATTTGCCATTTGCTTAGTGTCTTGTCACTGTTGGGTGTTATGATGCGCAGACTACTATCTAATGGTGTTAGGGCCAGTATTACAACCAGTCCCAGTGTATGAGATACATGTATGACTTTTCTGTGGCCTTCTTAGCGTAGCTATCTGCTCCTCTGGTGGTGTTCTACCAGCCTGTCAGGCGTGTGTCTTGCCCATCCAATCTTCACTGTGGCATGTTAGACTTGTCTTCTCTGTGAGCGGAGTCTCCTTCCCAGAGCAGGTGCTTTCTCTGAACTCTTGCTTTGTAAGACTGCTGGGCAAGGCCCTCCCTAGCCCCTCACTCAGATAGATACATTTACCTGCAGAGCTCAGCTTTGGAGAAAGAGAGGGGGCAGAGAGCGCAAAGGGGAAGGCCCAAGGTGCACACCTTATTTTACATAAAAGCTCGGGCTCTTGGGAGGACAGGGACATGAGGGTTCTCAGGGAAAGCCATCACATTAGTATTGATGGCTGGGCCTTGAAACACAACAATCCTGGAATGGCCAGGCACAAAATGCCTGTGCAATAGGCCTGACCATAGGCTTCTGGAGGTCTTGCTCTCCAGAGGCCCCAGTGGTCTAAGCCCGACCAGGGCTGTGCCCGACCAGGGCTGTAGGCCGCGTTGGGAGCGCGTTAGGGACGCAGGGCGCAGAACTCTGCCCGTTTCACCCCAGCATTTCGGGGAGGACAGGGAATTTGGCAAAGACAGTGGGAAGGATTTTTAAGGAGGAGAGTTCAGTGACATGATCTGAAACACAATAGTGCTGGTGATCTGGAGGCTGCCTTCTATGAGCCCCTTCTGTCTGGAGCAGCCTGCCATCATGCCCTGATAACCACAACACTAGTCCCAAGCCAGTGACCTCAGCAAATGCAAAAACATTCATACTTATAGTCTCCTGCATCTGATTCTTGCCATCATGTGAAACGTTGGCATTCCAATGTCTGTTGCACACACTTTGTTCATAGGTGTGCAATTTGAGTGCGTGCGCCTCATCACTGTCTTGGACAGAGCTCTGTCTCTAAGCTACACATGTGAAGCATTGGTGGTTCAGTGGTAGAATTCTCGCCTGCCACGCGGGGGGTTCGATTCCCGGCCAATGCAAGGCTGTGTTCTTTTGACTTTGCTTTCTAAATCAAATATGGGAACTCAGTGGGGCATAAAATGGGAAACAGTGACCCCGATGTGATTTGAACACGCAACCTTCTGATCTGGAGTCAGACGCGCTATCGTTGCGCCACGAGGTCCTTGCATTTGGAGTCACATCAGCAAATGTTGTGAGCCTTTTCATTTTTGCCCACCTCCTTATATGCCTAGGGTTGTATTACAAGGTTTGGCTTTTTGTTTTCCATCCTATTGATGAAATTGAGTGCAGGTGCAGAGAGAACGCAGAGGATTGAAATGTTCAGGGAAAGGGTCTCACGAAGGAGCTCTAGACCAAAGGCACATTACTATGATTTATTAAAGTGCTTCATGCATGCAAAAGGAAACGTCCCTGGGTGGGCTTGAACCACCAACCTTTCGGTTAACAGCCGAACGCGCTAACCGATTGCGCCAAAGAGACTAGAGACAAAAGCACATCTCCTGAGACTCAACATATATCTTTATGTGTGCGCGCCTGCCTTGAGCTTGTGTTATATAAGGCGTCTTTATCCTACGCAGCATTTGCCATTTGCTTAGTGTCTTGTCACTGTTGGGTGTTATGATGCGCAGACTACTGTCTAATGGTGTTAGGGCCAGTATTACAACCAGTCCCAGTGTATGAGATACATGTATGACTTTTCTGTGGCCTTCTTAGCGTAGCTATCTGCTCCTCTGGTGGTGTTCTACCAGCCTGTCAGGCGTGTGTCTTGCCCATCCAATCTTCACTGTGGCATGTTAGACTTGTCTTCTCTGTGAGCGGAGTCTCCTTCCCAGAGCGGGAGCTTTCTCTGAACTCTTGCTTTGTAAGACTGCTGGGCAAGGCCCTCCCTAGCCCCTCACTCAGATAGATATATTTGCCTGCAGAGCTCAGCTTTGGAGAAAGAGAGGGGGCAGAGAGCGCAAAGGGGAAGGCCCAAGGTGCACACCTTATTTTACATAAAAGCTCGGGCTCTTGGGAGGACAGGGACATGAGGGTTCTCAGGGAAAGCCATCACATTAGTATTGATGGCTGGGCCTTGAAACACAACAATCCCGGAATGGCCAGGCACAAAATGCCTGTGCAATAGGCCTGACCATAGGCTTCTGGAGGTCTTGCTCTCCAGAGGCCCCAGTGGTCTAAGCCC
>NC_140586.1:931290816-931293316 GCF_964204655.1 Triturus cristatus
ATAGGCCTGACCATAGGCTTCTGGAGGTCTTGCTCTCCAGAGGCCCCAGTGGTCTAAGCCCGACCAGGGCTGTGCCCGACCAGGGCTGTAGGCCGCGTTGGGAGCGCGTTAGGGACGCATAAAGGGACGCAGGGCGCAGAACTCTGCCCGTTTCACCCCAGCATTTCGGGGAGGACAGGGAATTTGGCAAAGACAGTGGGAAGGATTTTTAAGGAGGAGAGTTCAGTGACATGATCTGAAACACAATAGTGCTGGTGATCTGGAGGCTGCCTTCTATGAGCCACTTCTGTCGGGAGCAGCCTGCCATCATGCCCTGATAACCACAACACTAGTCCCAAGCCAGTGACCTCAGCAAATGCAAAAACATTCATACTTATAGTCTCCTGCATCTGATTCTTGCCATCATGTGAAACGTTGGCATTCCAATGTCTGTTGCACACACTTTGTTCATAGGTGTGCAATTTGAGTGCGTGCGCCTCATCACTGTCTTGGACAGAGCTCTGTCTCTAAGCTACACATGTGAAGCATTGGTGGTTCAGTGGTAGAATTCTTGCCTGCCACGCGGGATGCCCGGGTTCGATTCCCGGCCAATGCAGGGCTGTGTTCTTTTGACTTTGCTTTCTAAATCAAATATGGGAACTCAGTGGGGCATAAAATGGGAAACAGTGACCCCGATGTGATTTGAACACGCAACCTTCTGATCTGGAGTCAGACGCGCTACCGTTGCGCCACGAGGTCCTTGCATTTGGAGTCACATCAGCAAATGTTGTGAGCCTTTTCATTTTTGCCCACCTCCTTATATGCCTAGGGTTGTATTACAAGGTTTGGCTTTTTGTTTTCCATCCTATTGATGAAATTGAGTGCAGGTGCAGAGAGAACGCAGAGGATTGAAATGTTCAGGGAAAGGGTCTCACGCAGGAGCTCTAGACCAAAGGCACATTACTATGATTTATTAAAGTGCTTCATGCATGCAAAAGGAAACGTCCCTGGGTGTGCTTGAACCACCAACCTTTCGGTTAACAGCCGAACGCGCTAACCGATTGCGCCAAAGAGACTAGAGACAAAAGCACATCTCCTGAGACTCAACATATATCTTTATGTGTGCGCGCCTGCCTTGAGCTTGTGTTATATAAGGCGTCTTTATCCTACGCAGCATTTGCCATTTGCTTAGTGTCTTGTCACTGTTGGGTGTTATGATGCGCAGACTACTGTCTAATGGTGTTAGGGCCAGTATTACAACCAGTCCCAGTGTATGAGATACATGTATGACTTTTCTGTGGCCTTCTTAGCGTAGCTATCTGCTCCTCTGGTGGTGTTCTACCAGCCTGTCAGGCGTGTGTCTTGCCCATCCAATCTTCACTGTGGCATGTTAGACTTGTCTTCTCTGTGAGCGGAGTCTCCTTCCCAGAGCAGGTGCTTTCTCTGAACTCTTGCTTTGTAAGACTGCTGGGCAAGGCCCTCCCTAGCCCCTCACTCAGATAGATACATTTACCTGCAGAGCTCAGCTTTGGAGAAAGAGAGGGGGCAGAGAGCGCAAAGGGGAAGGCCCAAGGTGCACACCTTATTTTACATAAAAGCTCGGGCTCTTGGGAGGACAGGGACATGAGGGTTCTCAGGGAAAGCCATCACATTAGTATTGATGGCTGGGCCTTGAAACACAACAATCCCGGAATGGCCAGGCACAAAATGCCTGTGCAATAGGCCTGACCATAGGCTTCTGGAGGTCTTGCTCTCCAGAGGCCCCAGTGGTCTAAGCCCGACCAGGGCTGTGCCCGACCAGGGCTGTAGGCCGCGTTGGGAGCGCGTTAGGGAAGCAGGGCGCAGAACTCTGCCCGTTTCACCCCAGCATTTCGGGGAGGACAGGGAATTTGGCAAAGACAGTGGGAAGGATTTTTAAGGAGGAGAGTTCAGTGACATGATCTGAAACACAATAGTGCTGGTGATCTGGAGGCTGCCTTCTATGAGCCACTTCTGTCGGGAGCAGCCTGCCATCATGCCCTGATAACCACAACACTAGTCCCAAGCCAGTGACCTCAGCAAATGCAAAAACATTCATACTTATAGTCTCCTGCATCTGATTCTTGCCATCATGTGAAACGTTGGCATTCCAATGTCTGTTGCACACACTTTGTTCATAGGTGTGCAATTTGAGTGCGTGCGCCTCATCACTGTCTTGGACAGAGCTCTGTCTCTAAGCTACACGTGTGAAGCATTGGTGGTTCAGTGGTAGAATTCTCGCCTGCCACGCGGGAGGCCCGGGTTTGATTCCCGGCCAATGCAAGGCTTTGTTCTTTTGACTTTGCTTTCTAAATCAAATATGGGAACTCAGTGGGGCATAAAATGGGAAACAGTGACCCCGATGTGATTTGAACACGCAACCTTCTGATCTGGAGTCAGACGTGCTACCGTTGCGCCACGAGGTCCTTGCATTTGGAGTCACATCAGCAAATGTTGTGAGCCTTTTCAGTTTTGCCCACCTCCTTATATGCCTAGGGTTGTA
>NC_140586.1:931308316-931310816 GCF_964204655.1 Triturus cristatus
TTGACTTTGCTTTCTAAATCAAATATGGGAACTCAGTGGGGCATAAAATGGGAAACAGTGACCCCGATGTGATTTGAACACGCAACCTTCTGATCTGGAGTCAGACGCGCTACCGTTGCGCCACGAGGTCCTTGCATTTGGAGTCACATCAGCAAATGGTGTGAGCCTTTTCATTTTTGCCCACCTCCTTATATGCCTAGGGTTGTATTACAAGGTTTGGCTTTTTGTTTTCCATCCTATTGATGAAATTGAGTGCAGGTGCAGAGAGAACGCAGAGGATTGAAATGTTCAGGGAAAGGGTCTCACGCAGGAGCTCTAGACCAAAGGCACATTACTATGATTTATTAAAGTGCTTCATGCATGCAAAAGGAAACGTCCCTGGGTGGGCTTGAACCACCAACCTTTCGGTTAACAGCCGAACGCGCTAACCGATTGCGCCAAAGAGACTAGAGACAAACGCACATCTCCTGAGACTCAACATATATCTTTATGTGTGCGCGCCTGCCTTGAGCTTGTGTTATATAAGGCGTCTTTATCCTACGCAGCATTTGCCATTTGCTTAGTGTCTTGTCACTGTTGGGTGTTATGATGCGCAGACTACTGTCTAATGGTGTTAGGGCCAGTATTACAACCAGTCCCAGTGTATGAGATACATGTATGACTTTTCTGTGGCCTTCTTAGCGTAGCTATCTGCTCCTCTGGTGGTGTTCTACCAGCCTGTCAGGCGTGTGTCTTGCCCATCCAATCTTCACTGTGGCATGTTAGACTTGTCTTCTCTGTGAGCGGAGTCTCCTTCCCAGAGCAGGTGCTTTCTCTGAACTCTTGCTTTGTAAGACTGCTGGGCAAGGCCCTCCCTAGCCCCTCACTCAGATAGATATATTTGCCTGCAGAGCTCAGCTTTGGAGAAAGAGAGGGGGCAGAGAGCGCAAAGGGGAAGGCCCAAGGCGCACACCTTATTTTACATAAAAGCTCGGGCTCTTGGGAGGACAGGGACATGAGGGTTCTCAGGGAAAGCCATCACATTAGTATTGATGGCTGGGCCTTGAAACACAACAATCCCGGAATGGCCAGGCACAAAATGCCTGTGCAATAGGCCTGACCATAGGCTTCTGGAGGTCTTGCTCTCCAGAGGCCCCAGTGGTCTAAGCCCGACCAGGGCTGTGCCCGACCAGGGCTGTAGGCCGCGTTGGGAGCGCGTTAGGGACGCATAAAGGGACGCAGGGCGCAGAACTCTGCCCGTTTCACCCCAGCATTTCGGGGAGGACAGGGAATTTGGCAAAGACAGTGGGAAGGATTTTTAAGGAGGAGAGTTCAGTGACATGATCTGAAACACAATAGTGCTGGTGATCTGGAGGCTGCCTTCTATGAGCCCCTTCTGTCGGGAGCAGCCTGCCATCATGCCCTGATAACCACAACACTAGTCCCAAGCCAGTGACCTCAGCAAATGCAAAAACATTCATACTTATAGTCTCCTGCATCTGATTCTTGCCATCATGTGAAACGTTGGCATTCCAATGTCTGTTGCACACACTTTGTTCATAGGTGTGCAATTTGAGTGCGTGCGCCTCATCACTGTCTTGGACAGAGCTCTGTCTCTAAGCTACACATGTGAAGCATTGGTGGTTCAGTGGTAGAATTCTCGCCTGCCACGCGGGGGGTTCGATTCCCGGCCAATGCAAGGCTGTGTTCTTTTGACTTTGCTTTCTAAATCAAATATGGGAACTCAGTGGGGCATAAAATGGGAAACAGTGACCCCGATGTGATTTGAACACGCAACCTTCTGATCTGGAGTCAGACGCGCTACCGTTGTGCCACGAGGTCCTTGCATTTGGAGTCACATCAGCAAATGTTGTGAGCCTTTTCATTTTTGCCCACCTCCTTATATGCCTAGGGTTGTATTACAAGGTTTGGCTTTTTGTTTTCCATCCTATTGATGAAATTGAGTGCAGGTGCAGAGAGAACGCAGAGGATTGAAATGTTCAGGGAAAGGGTCTCACGCAGGAGCTCTAGACCAAAGGCACATTACTATGATTTATTAAAGTGCTTCATGCATGCAAAAGGAAACGTCCCTGGGTGTGCTTGAACCACCAACCTTTCGGTTAACAGCCGAACGCGCTAACCGATTGCGCCAAAGAGACTAGAGACAAAAGCACATCTCCTGAGACTCAACATATATCTTTATGTGTGCGCGCCTGCCTTGAGCTTGTGTTATATAAGGCGTCTTTATCCTACGCAGCATTTGCCATTTGCTTAGTGTCTTGTCACTGTTGGGTGTTATGATGCGCAGACTACTGTCTAATGGTGTTAGGGCCAGTATTACAACCAGTCCCAGTGTATGAGATACATGTATGACTTTTCTGTGGCCTTCTTAGCGTAGCTATCTGCTCCTCTGGTGGTGTTCTACCGGCCTGTCAGGCGTGTGTCTTGCCCATCCAATCTTCACTGTGGCATGTTAGACTTGTCTTCTCTGTGAGCGGAGTCTCCTTCCCAGAGCAGGTGC
>NC_140586.1:931318316-931365816 GCF_964204655.1 Triturus cristatus
TCACTGTCTTGGACAGAGCTCTGTCTCTAAGCTACACATGTGAAGCATTGGTGGTTCAGTGGTAGAATTCTCGCCTGCCACGCGGGGGGTTCGATTCCCGGCCAATGCAAGGCTGTGTTCTTTTGACTTTGCTTTCTAAATCAAATATGGGAACTCAGTGGGGCATAAAATGGGAAACAGTGACCCCGATGTGATTTGAACACGCAACCTTCTGATCTGGAGTCAGACGCGCTACCGTTGTGCCACGAGGTCCTTGCATTTGGAGTCACATCAGCAAATGTTGTGAGCCTTTTCATTTTTGCCCACCTCCTTATATGCCTAGGGTTGTATTACAAGGTTTGGCTTTTTGTTTTCCATCCTATTGATGAAATTGAGTGCAGGTGCAGAGAGAACGCAGAGGATTGAAATGTTCAGGGAAAGGGTCTCACGCAGGAGCTCTAGACCAAAGGCACATTACTATGATTTATTAAAGTGCTTCATGCATGCAAAAGGAAACGTCCCTGGGTGTGCTTGAACCACCAACCTTTCGGTTAACAGCCGAACGCGCTAACCGATTGCGCCAAAGAGACTAGAGACAAAAGCACATCTCCTGAGACTCAACATATATCTTTATGTGTGCGCGCCTGCCTTGAGCTTGTGTTATATAAGGCGTCTTTATCCTACGCAGCATTTGCCATTTGCTTAGTGTCTTGTCACTGTTGGGTGTTATGATGCGCAGACTACTGTCTAATGGTGTTAGGGCCAGTATTACAACCAGTCCCAGTGTATGAGATACATGTATGACTTTTCTGTGGCCTTCTTAGCGTAGCTATCTGCTCCTCTGGTGGTGTTCTACCGGCCTGTCAGGCGTGTGTCTTGCCCATCCAATCTTCACTGTGGCATGTTAGACTTGTCTTCTCTGTGAGCGGAGTCTCCTTCCCAGAGCAGGTGCTTTCTCTGAACTCTTGCTTTGTTAGACTGCTGGGCAAGGCCCTCCCTAGCCCCTCACTCAGATAGATACATTTACCTGCAGAGCTCAGCTTTGGAGAAAGAGAGGGGGCAGAGAGCGCAAAGGGGAAGGCCCAAGGTGCACACCTTATTTTACATAAAAGCTCGGGCTCTTGGGAGGACAGGGACATGAGGGTTCTCAGGGAAAGCCATCACATTAGTATTGATGGCTGGGCCTTGAAACACAACAATCCCGGAATGGCCAGGCACAAAATGCCTGTGCAATAGGCCTGACCATAGGCTTCTGGAGGTCTTGCTCTCCAGAGGCCCCAGTGGTCTAAGCCCGACCAGGGCTGTGCCCGACCAGGGCTGTAGGCCGCGTTGGGAGCGCGTTAGGGACGCAGGGCGCAGAACTCTGCCCGTTTCACCCCAGCATTTCGGGGAGGACAGGGAATTTGGCAAAGACAGTGGGAAGGATTTTTAAGGAGGAGAGTTCAGTGACATGATCTGAAACACAATAGTGCTGGTGATCTGGAGGCTGCCTTCTATGAGCCACTTCTGTCGGGAGCAGCCTGCCATCATGCCCTGATAACCACAACACTAGTCCCAAGCCAGTGACCTCAGCAAATGCAAAAACATTCATACTTATAGTCTCCTGCATCTGATTCTTGCCATCATGTGAAACGTTGGCATTCCAATGTCTGTTGCACACACTTTGTTCATAGGTGTGCAATTTGAGTGCGTGCGCCTCATCACTGTCTTGGACAGAGCTCTGTCTCTAAGCTACACATGTGAAGCATTGGTGGTTCAGTGGTAGAATTCTCGCCTGCCACGCGGGGGGTTCGATTCCCGGCCAATGCAAGGCTGTGTTCTTTTGACTTTGCTTTCTAAATCAAATATGGGAACTCAGTGGGGCATAAAATGGGAAACAGTGACCCCGATGTGATTTGAACACGCAACCTTCTGATCTGGAGTCAGACGCGCTACCGTTGCGCCACGAGGTCCTTGCATTTGGAGTCACATCAGCAAATGTTGTGAGCCTTTTCAGTTTTGCCCACCTCCTTATATGCCTAGGGTTGTATTACAAGGTTTGGCTTTTTGTTTTCCATCCTATTGATGAAATTGAGTGCAGGTGCAGAGAGAACGCAGAGGATTGAAATGTTCAGGGAAAGGGTCTCACGCAGGAGCTCTAGACCAAAGGCACATTACTATGATTTATTAAAGTGCTTCATGCATGCAAAAGGAAACGTCCCTGGGTGGGCTTGAACCACCAACCTTTCGGTTAACAGCCGAACGCGCTATCCGATTGCGCCAAAGAGACTAGAGACAAAAGCACATCTCCTGAGACTCAACATATATCTTTATGTGTGCGCGCCTGCCTTGAGCTTGTGTTATATAAGGCGTCTTTATCCTACGCAGCATTTGCCATTTGCTTAGTGTCTTGTCACTGTTGGGTGTTATGATGCGCAGACTACTGTCTAATGGTGTTAGGGCCAGTATTACAACCAGTCCCAGTGTATGAGATACATGTATGACTTTTCTGTGGCCTTCTTAGCGTAGCTATCTGCTCCTCTGGTGGTGTTCTACCAGCCTGTCAGGCGTGTGTCTTGCCCATCCAATCTTCACTGTGGCATGTTAGACTTGTCTTCTCTGTGAGCGGAGTCTCCTTCCCAGAGCAGGTGCTTTCTCTGAACTCTTGCTTTGTAAGACTGCTGGGCAAGGCCCTCCCTAGCCCCTCACTCAGATAGATATATTTGCCTGCAGAGCTCAGCTTTGGAGAAAGAGAGGGGGCAGAGAGCGCAAAGGGGAAGGCCCAAGGTGCACACCTTATTTTACATAAAAGCTCGGGCTCTTGGGAGGACAGGGACATGAGGGTTCTCAGGGAAAGCCATCACATTAGTATTGATGGCTGGGCCTTGAAACACAACAATCCCGGAATGGCCAGGCACAAAATGCCTGTGCAATAGGCCTGACCATAGGCTTCTGGAGGTCTTGCTCTCCAGAGGCCCCAGTGGTCTAAGCCCGACCAGGGCTGTGCCCGACCAGGGCTGTAGGCCGCGTTGGGAGCGCGTTAGGGACGCATAAAGGGACGCAGGGCGCAGAACTCTGCCCGTTTCACCCCAGCATTTCGGGGAGCACAGGGAATTTGGCAAAGACAGTGGGAAGGATTTTTAAGGAGGAGAGTTCAGTGACATGATCTGAAACACAATAGTGCTGGTGATCTGGAGGCTGCCTTCTATGAGCCCCTTCTGTCGGGAGCAGCCTGCCATCATGCCCTGATAACCACAACACTAGTCCCAAGCCAGTGACCTCAGCAAATGCAAAAACATTCATACTTATAGTCTCCTGCATCTGATTATTGCCATCATGTGAAACGTTGGCATTCCAATGTCTGTTGCACACACTTTGTTCATAGGTGTGCAATTTGAGTGCGTGCGCCTCATCACTGTCTTGGACAGAGCTCTGTCTCTAAGCTACACATGTGAAGCATTGGTGGTTCAGTGGTAGAATTCTCGCCTGCCACGCGGGGGGTTCGATTCCCGGCCAATGCAAGGCTGTGTTCTTTTGACTTTGCTTTCTAAATCAAATATGGGAACTCAGTGGGGCATAAAATGGGAAACAGTGACCCCGATGTGATTTGAACACGCAACCTTCTGATCTGGAGTCAGACGCGCTACCGTTGTGCCACGAGGTCCTTGCATTTGGAGTCACATCAGCAAATGTTGTGAGCCTTTTCATTTTTGCCCACCTCCTTATATGCCTAGGGTTGTATTACAAGGTTTGGCTTTTTGTTTTCCATCCTATTGATGAAATTGAGTGCAGGTGCAGAGAGAACGCAGAGGATTGAAATGTTCAGGGAAAGGGTCTCACGCAGGAGCTCTAGACCAAAGGCACATTACTATGATTTATTAAAGTGCTTCATGCATGCAAAAGGAAACGTCCCTGGGTGTGCTTGAACCACCAACCTTTCGGTTAACAGCCGAACGCGCTAACCGATTGCGCCAAAGAGACTAGAGACAAAAGCACATCTCCTGAGACTCAACATATATCTTTATGTGTGCGCGCCTGCCTTGAGCTTGTGTTATATAAGGCGTCTTTATCCTACGCAGCATTTGCCATTTGCTTAGTGTCTTGTCACTGTTGGGTGTTATGATGCGCAGACTACTGTCTAATGGTGTTAGGGCCAGTATTACAACCAGTCCCAGTGTATGAGATACATGTATGACTTTTCTGTGGCCTTCTTAGCGTAGCTATCTGCTCCTCTGGTGGTGTTCTACCGGCCTGTCAGGCGTGTGTCTTGCCCATCCAATCTTCACTGTGGCATGTTAGACTTGTCTTCTCTGTGAGCGGAGTCTCCTTCCCAGAGCAGGTGCTTTCTCTGAACTCTTGCTTTGTAAGACTGCTGGGCAAGGCCCTCCCTAGCCCCTCACTCAGATAGATACATTTACCTGCAGAGCTCAGCTTTGGAGAAAGAGAGGGGGCAGAGAGCGCAAAGGGGAAGGCCCAAGGTGCACACCTTATTTTACATAAAAGCTCGGGCTCTTGGGAGGACAGGGACATGAGGGTTCTCAGGGAAAGCCATCACATTAGTATTGATGGCTGGGCCTTGAAACACAACAATCCCGGAATGGCCAGGCACAAAATGCCTGTGCAATAGGCCTGACCATAGGCTTCTGGAGGTCTTGCTCTCCAGAGGCCCCAGTGGTCTAAGCCCGACCAGGGCTGTGCCCGACCAGGGCTGTAGGCCGCGTTGGGAGCGCGTTAGGGACGCAGGGCGCAGAACTCTGCCCGTTTCACCCCAGCATTTCGGGGAGGACAGGGAATTTGGCAAAGACAGTGGGAAGGATTTTTAAGGAGGAGAGTTCAGTGACATGATCTGAAACACAATAGTGCTGGTGATCTGGAGGCTGCCTTCTATGAGCCACTTCTGTCGGGAGCAGCCTGCCATCATGCCCTGATAACCACAACACTAGTCCCAAGCCAGTGACCTCAGCAAATGCAAAAACATTCATACTTATAGTCTCCTGCATCTGATTCTTGCCATCATGTGAAACGTTGGCATTCCAATGTCTGTTGCACACACTTTGTTCATAGGTGTGCAATTTGAGTGCGTGCGCCTCATCACTGTCTTGGACAGAGCTCTGTCTCTAAGCTACACATGTGAAGCATTGGTGGTTCAGTGGTAGAATTCTCGCCTGCCACGCGGGAGGCCCGGGTTCGATTCCCGGCCAATGCAAGGCTGTGTTCTTTTGACTTTGCTTTCTAAATCAAATATGGGAACTCAGTGGGGCATAAAATGGGAAACAGTGACCCCGATGTGATTTGAACACACAACCTTCTGATCTGGAGTCAGACGCGCTACCGTTGCGCCACGAGGTCCTTGCATTTGGAGTCACCTCAGCAAATGTTGTGAGCCTTTTCAGTTTTGCCCACCTCCTTATATGCCTAGGGTTGTATTACAAGGTTTGGCTTTTTGTTTTCCATCCTATTGATGAAATTGAGTGCAGGTGCAGAGAGAACGCAGAGGATTGAAATGTTCAGGGAAAGGGTCTCACGCTGGAGCTCTAGACCAAAGGCACATTACTATGATTTATTAAAGTGCTTCATGCATGCAAAAGGAAACGTCCCTGGGTGGGCTTGAACCACCAACCTTTCGGTTAACAGCCGAACGCGCTAACCGATTGCGCCAAAGAGACTAGAGACAAAAGCTCATCTCCTGAGACTCAACATATATCTTTATGTGTGCGCGCCTGCCTTGAGCTTGTGTTATATAAGGCGTCTTTATCCTACGCAGCATTTGCCATTTGCTTAGTGTCTTGTCACTGTTGGGTGTTATGATGCGCAGACTACTGTCTAATGGTGTTAGGGCCAGTATTACAACCAGTCCCAGTGTATGAGATACATGTATGACTTTTCTGTGGCCTTCTTAGCGTAGCTATCTGCTCCTCTGGTGGTGTTCTACCAGCCTGTCAGGCGTGTGTCTTGCCCATCCAATCTTCACTGTGGCATGTTAGACTTGTCTTCTCTGTGAGCGGAGTCTCCTTCCCAGAGCAGGTGCTTTCTCTGAACTCTTGCTTTGTAAGACTGCTGGGCAAGGCCCTCCCTAGCCCCTCACTCAGATAGATATATTTGCCTGCAGAGCTCAGCTTTGGAGAAAGAGAGGGGCAGAGAGCGCAAAGGGGAAGGCCCAAGGTGCACACCTTATTTTACATAAAAGCTCGGGCTCTTGGGAGGACAGGGACATGAGGGTTCTCAGGGAAAGCCATCACATTAGTATTGATGGCTGGGCCTTGAAACACAACAATCCCGGAATGGCCAGGCACAAAATGCCTGTGCAATAGGCCTGACCATAGGCTTCTGGAGGTCTTGCTCTCCAGAGGCCCCAGTGGTCTAAGCCCGACCAGGGCTGTGCCCGACCAGGGCTGTAGGCCGCGTTGGGAGCGCGTTAGGGACGCATAAAGGGACGCAGGGCGCAGAACTCTGCCCGTTTCACCCCAGCATTTCGGGGAGGACAGGGAATTTGGCAAAGACAGTGGGAAGGATTTTTAAGGAGGAGAGTTCAGTGACATGATCTGAAACACAATAGTGCTGGTGATCTGGAGGCTGCCTTCTATGAGCCCCTTCTGTCGGGAGCAGCCTGCCATCATGCCCTGATAACCACAACACTAGTCCCAAGCCAGTGACCTCAGCAAATGCAAAAACATTCATACTTATAGTCTCCTGCATCTGATTCTTGCCATCATGTGAAACGTTGGCATTCCAATGTCTGTTGCACACACTTTGTTCATAGGTGTGCAATTTGAGTGCGTGCGCCTCATCACTGTCTTGGACAGAGCTCTGTCTCTAAGCTACACATGTGAAGCATTGGTGGTTCAGTGGTAGAATTCTCGCCTGCCACGCGGGATGCCCGGGTTCGATTCCCGGCCAATGCAAGGCTGTGTTCTTTTGACTTTGCTTTCTAAATCAAATATGGGAACTCAGTGGGGCATAAAATGGGAAACAGTGACCCCGATGTGATTTGAACACGCAACCTTCTGATCTGGAGTCAGACGCGCTACCATTGCGCCACGAGGTCCTTGCATTTGGAGTCACATCAGCAAATGTTGTGAGCCTTTTCATTTTTGCCCACCTCCTTATATGCCTAGGGTTGTATTACAAGGTTTGGCTTTTTGTTTTCCATCCTATTGATGAAATTGAGTGCAGGTGCAGAGAGAACGCAGAGGATTGAAATGTTCAGGGAAAGGGTCTCACGCAGGAGCTCTAGACCAAAGGCACATTACTATGATTTATTAAAGTGCTTCATGCATGCAAAAGGAAACGTCCCTGGGTGGGCTTGAACCACCAACCTTTCGGTTAACAGCCGACCGCGCTAACCGATTGCGCCACAGAGACTAGTGACAAAAGCACATCTCCTGAGACTCAACATATATCTTTATGTGTGCGCGCCTGCCTTGAGCTTGTGTTATATAAGGCGTCTTTATCCTACGCAGCATTTGCCATTTGCTTAGTGTCTTGTCACTGTTGGGTGTTATGATGCGCAGACTACTATCTAATGGTGTTAGGGCCAGTATTACAACCAGTCCCAGTGTATGAGATACATGTATGACTTTTCTGTGGCCTTCTTAGCGTAGCTATCTGCTCCTCTGGTGGTGTTCTACCAGCCTGTCAGGCGTGTGTCTTGCCCATCCAATCTTCACTGTGGCATGTTAGACTTGTCTTCTCTGTGAACGGAGTCTCCTTCCCAGAGCAGGTGCTTTCTCTGAACTCTTGCTTTGTAAGACTGCTGGGCAAGGCCCTCCCTAGCCCCTCACTCAGATAGATACATTTACCTGCAGAGCTCAGCTTTGGAGAAAGAGAGGGGGCAGAGAGCGCAAAGGGGAAGGCCCAAGGTGCACACCTTATTTTACATAAAAGCTCGGGCTCTTGGGAGGACAGGGACATGAGGGTTCTCAGGGAAAGCCATCACATTAGTATTGATGGCTGGGCCTTGAAACACAACAATCCCGGAATGGCCAGGCACAAAATGCCTGTGCAATAGGCCTGACCATAGGCTTCTGGAGGTCTTGCTCTCCAGAGGCCCCAGTGGTCTAAGCCCGACCAGGGCTGTGCCCGACCAGGGCTGTAGGCCGCGTTGGGAGCGCGTTAGGGACGCAGGGCGCAGAACTCTGCCCGTTTCACCCCAGCATTTCGGGGAGGACAGGGAATTTGGCAAAGACAGTGGGAAGGATTTTTAAGGAGGAGAGTTCAGTGACATGATCTGAAACACAATAGTGCTGGTGATCTGGAGGCTGCCTTCTATGAGCCACTTCTGTCGGGAGCAGCCTGCCATCATGCCCTGATAACCACAACACTAGTCCCAAGCCAGTGACCTCAGCAAATGCAAAAACATTCATACTTATAGTCTCCTGCATCTGATTCTTGCCATCATGTGAAACGTTGGCATTCCAATGTCTGTTGCACACACTTTGTTCATAGGTGTGCAATTTGAGTGCGTGCGCCTCATCACTGTCTTGGACAGAGCTCTGTCTCTAAGCTACACATGTGAAGCATTGGTGGTTCAGTGGTAGAATTCTCGCCTGCCACGCGGGGGGTTCGATTCCCGGCCAATGCAAGGCTGTGTTCTTTTGACTTTGCTTTCTAAATCAAATATGGGAACTCAGTGGGGCATAAAATGGGAAACAGTGACCCCGATGTGATTTGAACACGCAACCTTCTGATCTGGAGTCAGACGCGCTACCGTTGCGCCACGAGGTCCTTGCATTTGGAGTCACATCAGCAAATGTTGTGAGCCTTTTCATTTTTGCCCACCTCCTTATATGCCTAGGGTTGTATTACAAGGTTTGGCTTTTTGTTTTCCATCCTATTGATGAAATTGAGTGCAGGTGCAGAGAGAACGCAGAGGATTGAAATGTTCAGGGAAAGGGTCTCACGCAGGAGCTCTAGACCAAAGGCACATTACTATGATTTATTAAAGTGCTTCATGCATGCAAAAGGAAACGTCCCTGGGTGGGCTTGAACCACCAACCTTTCGGTTAACAGCCGAACGCGCTAACCGATTGCGCCAAAGAGACTAGAGACAAAAGCACATCTCCTGAGACTCAAGATATATCTTTATGTGTGCGCGCCTGCCTTGAGCTTGTGTTATATAAGGCGTCTTTATCCTACGCAGCATTTGCCATTTGCTTAGTGTCTTGTCACTGTTGGGTGTTATGATGCGCAGACTACTGTCTAATGGTGTTAGGGCCAGTATTACAACCAGTCCCAGTGTATGAGATACATGTATGACTTTTCTGTGGCCTTCTTAGCGTAGCTATCTGCTCCTCTGGTGGTGTTCTACCAGCCTGTCAGGCGTGTGTCTTGCCCATCCAATCTTCACTGTGGCATGTTAGACTTGTCTTCTCTGTGAGCGGAGTCTCCTTCCCAGAGCAGGTGCTTTCTCTGAACTCTTGCTTTGTAAGACTGCTGGGCAAGGCCCTCCCTAGCCCCTCACTCAGATAGATATATTTGCCTGCAGAGCTCAGCTTTGGAGAAAGAGAGGGGGCAGAGAGCGCAAAGGGGAAGGCCCAAGGTGCACACCTTATTTTACATAAAAGCTCGGGCTCTTGGGAGGACAGGGACATGAGGGTTCTCAGGGAAAGCCATCACATTAGTATTGATGGCTGGGCCTTGAAACACAACAATCCCGGAATGGCCAGGCACAAAATGCCTGTGCAATAGGCCTGACCATAGGCTTCTGGAGGTCTTGCTCTCCAGAGGCCCCAGTGGTCTAAGCCCGACCAGGGCTGTAGGCCGCGTTGGGAGCGCGTTGGGAGCGCGTTAGGGACGCAGGGCGCAGAACTCTGCCCGTTTCACCCCAGCATTTCGGGGAGGACAGGGAATTTGGCAAAGACAGTGGGAAGGATTTTTAAGGAGGAGAGTTCAGTGACATGATCTGAAACACAATAGTGCTGGTGATCTGGAGGCTGCCTTCTATGAGCCCCTTCTGTCGGGAGCAGCCTGCCATCATGCCCTGATAACCACAACACTAGTCCCAAGCCAGTGACCTCGGCAAATGCAAAAACATTCATACTTATAGTCTCCTGCATCTGATTCTTGCCATCATGTGAAACGTTGGCATTCCAATGTCTGTTGCACACACTTTGTTCATAGGTGTGCAATTTGAGTGCGTGCGCCTCATCACTGTCTTGGACAGAGCTCTGTCTCTAAGCTACACATGTGAAGCATTGGTGGTTCAGTGGTAGAATTCTCGCCTGCCACGCGGGATTCCCGGGTTTGATTCCCGGCCAATGCAAGGCTGTGTTCTTTTGACTTTGCTTTCTAAATCATATATGGGAACTCAGTGGGGCATAAAATGGGAAACAGTGACCCCGATGTGATTTGAACACGCAACCTTCTGATCTGGAGTCAGACGCGCTACCGTTGCGCCACGAGGTCCTTGCATTTGGAGTCACATCAGCAAATGTTGTGAGCCTTTTCATTTTTGCCCACCTCCTTATATGCCTAGGGTTGTATTACAAGGTTTGGCTTTTTGTTTTCCATCCTATTGATGAAATTGAGTGCAGGTGCAGAGAGAACGCAGAGGATTGAAATGTTCAGGGAAAGGGTCTCACGCAGGAGCTCTAGACCAAAGGCACATTACAATGATTTATTAAAGTGCTTCATGCATGCAAAAGGAAACGTCCCTGGGTGTGCTTGAACCACCAACCTTTCGGTTAACAGCCGAACGCGCTAACCGATTGCGCCAAAGAGACTAGAGACAAAAGCACATCTCCTGAGACTCAACATATATCTTTATGTGTGCGCGCCTGCCTTGAGCTTGTGTTATATAAGGCGTCTTTATCCTACGCAGCATTTGCCATTTGCTTAGTGTCTTGTCACTGTTGGGTGTTATGATGCGCAGACTACTGTCTAATGGTGTTAGGGCCAGTATTACAACCAGTCCCAGTGTATGAGATACATGTATGACTTTTCTGTGGCCTTCTTAGCGTAGCTATCTGCTCCTCTGGTGGTGTTCTACCAGCCTGTCAGGCGTGTGTCTTGCCCATCCAATCTTCACTGTGGCATGTTAGACTTGTCTTCTCTGTGAGCGGAGTCTCCTTCCCAGAGCAGGTGCTTTCTCTGAACTCTTGCTTTGTAAGACTGCTGGGCAAGGCCCTCCCTAGCCCCTCACTCAGATAGATACATTTACCTGCAGAGCTCAGCTTTGGAGAAAGAGAGGGGGCAGAGAGCGCAAAGGGGAAGGCCCAAGGTGCACACCTTATTTTACATAAAAGCTCGGGCTCTTGGGAGGACAGGGACATGAGGGTTCTCAGGGAAAGCCATCACATTAGTATTGATGGCTGGGCCTTGAAACACAACAATCCCGGAATGGCCAGGCACAAAATGCCTGTGCAATAGGCCTGACCATAGGCTTCTGGAGGTCTTGCTCTCCAGAGGCCCCAGTGGTCTAAGCCCGACCAGGGCTGTGCCCGACCAGGGCTGTAGGCCGCGTTGGGAGCGCGTTAGGGACGCAGGGCGCAGAACTCTGCCCGTTTCACCCCAGCATTTCGGGGAGGACAGGGAATTTGGCAAAGACAGTGGGAAGGATTTTTAAGGAGGAGAGTTCAGTGACATGATCTGAAACACAATAGTGCTGGTGATCTGGAGGCTGCCTTCTATGAGCCACTTCTGTCGGGAGCAGCCTGCCATCATGCCCTGATAACCACAACACTAGTCCCAAGCCAGTGACCTCAGCAAATGCAAAAACATTCATACTTATAGTCTCCTGCATCTGATTCTTGCCATCATGTGAAACGTTGGCATTCCAATGTCTGTTGCACACACTTTGTTCATAGGTGTGCAATTTGAGTGCGTGCGCCTCATCACTGTCTTGGACAGAGCTCTGTCTCTAAGCTACACATGTGAAGCATTGGTGGTTCAGTGGTAGAATTCTCGCCTGCCAAGCGGGAGGCCTGGGTTCGATTCCCGGCCAATGCAAGGCTGTGTTCTTTTGACTTTGCTTTCTAAATCAAATATGGGAACTCAGTGGGGCATAAAATGGGAAACAGTGACCCCGACGTGATTTGAACACGCAACCTTCTGATCTGGAGTCAGACGCGCTACCGTTGCGCCACAAGGTCCTTGCTTTTGGAGTCACATCAGCAAATGTTGTGAGCCTTTTCATTTTTGCCCACCTCCTTATATGCCTAGGGTTGTATTACAAGGTTCGGCTTTTTGTTTTCCATCCTATTGATGAAATTGAGTGCAGGTGCAGAGAGAACGCAGAGGATTGAAATGTTCAGGGAAAGGGTCTCACGCAGGAGCTCTAGACCAAAGGCACATTACTATGATTTATTAAAGTGCTTCATGCATGCAAAAGGAAACGTCCCTGGGTGGGCTTGAACCACCAACCTTTCGGTTAACAGCCGAACGCGCTAACCGATTGCGCCAAAGAGACTAGAGACAAAAGCACATCTCCTGAGACTCAACATATATCTTTATGTGTGCGCGCCTGCCTTGAGCTTGTGTTATATAAGGCGTCTTTATCCTACGCAGCATTTGCCATTTGCTTAGTGTCTTGTCACTGTTGGGTGTTATGATGCGCAGACTACTGTCTAATGGTGTTAGGGCCAGTATTACAACCAGTCCCAGTGTATGAGATCAATCAATCAATCAATCAGTGACACTTGTAAAGCGCGCTACATACCCGTAGGGTCTCAAGGCGCTGGGGGGGGGGGGGTGCCGCTACTGCTCGAACAGCCAGGTCTTCAGCTTCTTCCTGAAGGAGAGGTGGTCTTGGGTCAGGCGCAGGTCGGATGGGAGGGAGTTCCAGGTCTTGGCGGCCAGGTAGGAGAAGGACCTTCCTCCTGTAGTTGCTCTGCGGATGCGGGGGACGGCGGCGAGGGCGTGGTTGGCTGATCGGAGGTGGCGTTTGGGAGCGTAGAAGTTGACTCGGTTGTTGAGGTAGCTCGGGCCTTGGTCGTGTAGGGCTTTGTGTGCGTGGGTGAGGAGGTGGAAGGTGATTCTCTTGTTGATGGGGAGCCAGTGAAGGTCTCTCAGATGTCCGGAGATGTGGCTGGATCGTGGGATGTCGAGGATGAGTCTGGCTGAGGCGTTTTGGATCCGCTGGAGTCTCTTCTGGAGCTTGGCGGTGGTCCCGGCGTAGAGGGCGTTGCCGTAGTCCAGTCGGCTGGTGACGAGGGCCTGGGTGACGGTCTTCCTGGTCTCTGTGGGGATCCACCAGAAGATCTTCCGTAGCATGCGTAGGATGTTGAAGCACGCCGAGGAGACGCTGTTGACTTGCCTGGTCATGGAGAGGGAGGAGTCCAGGATGAAGCCCAGGTTACGTGCATGGTCTGTCGGTTTGGGTGCGGTGCCCAGGGCGGGAGGCCACCAGGAGTCGTCCCAGGCGGAGGGAGAGGAGCCCAGGATGAGGACCTCCGTCTTGTCCGAGTTCAGTTTCAGGCGGCTGGTCGTCATCCACTCGGCTACCTCTTTCATCCCTTCGTGTAGGTTGGCTCTGGCGGCGGCGGGGTTGTTGGTCAGGGAGAGGATCAGCTGGGTGTCGTCGGCGTAGGAGATGATGCTGAGGTGGTGTTTGCGTACGATGGCCGCGAGGGGGCTCATGTAGACGTTGAAGAGGGTGGGGCTCAGGGATGATCCTTGGGGGACGCCGCAGATGACTTCGGAGGCCTCTGACTTGTAAGGTGGTAGGCGGACTCGCTGTGTTCTTCCGTCGAGGAAGGAGATGATCCATTCCAGCGCCTTGTCCTGGATTCCGATGTTGCTGAGGCGCCGTATTAGGGTGCGGTGGCAGACCGTGTCGAATGCCGCGGAAAGGTCTAGGAGGATGAGGGCCGCTGTTTCTCCATTGTCCATCAGGGCTCGGATGTCATCGGTGGCGGCGATGAGGGCGGTCTCGGTGCTGTGTTTGGCTCGGAAGCCGGACTGTGAGGGGTCGAGGGATCCGTTCGTCTCGAGGAAGGCGGCCATCTGCTTGTTGACGGTCTTCTCGATGACTTTGGCTGGAAACGGGAGAAGCGAGATGGGGCGGTAATTCTTGAGGTCGGTGGGGTCCGCTGTTGGTTTCTTGAGTAGAGCGCTGAGTTCGGCGTGTTTCCAGCTCTCGGGGAAGATGGCGGTGTCGAAGGATGTGTTGATGATGTCTCGCAGGTGGGGTGCGATGACAGCGTCGGCCTTGTTGAAGATGTGGTGGGGGCAGGGGTCGGTTGGTGATCCGGAGTGGATGGAGTTCATCGTGCGGATGGTGTCTTCTGTGCTGATCGGGGTCCAGGCGTGGAGGGTGGTGGTGGGGGGGGCTGGCTGGTCGGTCGTGGTGTGCGTTGGTTGGTTGTTGAAACTGCTGTGTATGTCCGCGATCTTGTTGTGGAAGTATGAAGCCAGGGAGTTGCAGAGGTCTTGCGAAGGGGTGATGTCGTTGTTTCCCGCGTTGGGGTTGGAAAGCTCTTTCACGATGTTGAAGAGTTCCTTGCTGTTGTGTGCGTTGTTGTCCAACCGGTCCTTGAATGCTGTTCTCTTGGCGGCGCGGATCAGCTGGTGGTGTTTCCGGGTGGCAAGTTTGTAGGAGGTCCTGTTGTCCGGTGTCGGATCCCTTTTCCAGACTTTCTCGAGGGCTCGGCAGTTCTTCTTGGAGCTCTTGAGTTCGTCGGTGAACCATGGGGCCTTCTTGCTGCCGGGTCTGCTAGGCGGGGTCCTCAGCGGGGCGAGTTCGTCCGCGCAGTTGCTGATCCACTTCGTGATGTTATCGGCGGCCTGGCTGGGGTTCGCTGAGCTGGCAGGAGGGTGTTGGCTCAGGGAGGTGGCGAGCTGGTCTGCTGTGATCTTGTTCCAGCTTCTGCGGGCGGTGTGTTGCTGGTGTTGGTGGGTCGTTGTTCTCTTGAAGGTGAAGTGGACGCAGCTGTGGTCCGTCCATTGAAGCTCTGTGGCGTGGCTGAAGTCGATGTCTGTGCTGGATGAGAAGACGGCGTCGAGTGTGTGTCCGGCGAGGTGGGTGGGGGTGGACACCAGTTGCTTGAGTCCCAGGTTGGCGAGGTTGTCGAGCAGGGTGCTGGTGTTGTGGTCGTTGTTGTTCTCCAGATGGAAGTTGAGGTCTCCCAGGAGGATGTAGTCAGCGGAGGGGAGGGCGTGCGGGCTGACGAAGTCGGCGATGTCGTCGCTGAATTGCGTGCGTGGTCCAGGGGGTCGGTAGATCAGGGTGCCTCTGAGGGTGGTGTTCGGGTTGGTGTGGATCTGGAAATGCAGGTGTTCGGCGCTGGTCAGGGTGTTGTCGGTGCTGGTCGTGAGGCGGATGGTGTTCCTGTGGATGATGGCGATGCCTCCTCCCATCTGGTTGGCGTTTCGGTCCCTCCGGACGATCTTGTAGCCCTCTGGGATAGCGATGGCGATGTCGGGAGCTGAAGAGGCGTTCATCCAGGTCTCCGTGAGGAAGGCAACGTCTGGGGCTGTGGTGTCGAGGAGGTTCCAGAGTTCGATGGCGTGTCTGTGGACGGAGCGGGTGTTGAGGAGGATGCACTTGAGGTGGGTGCTGCTGGAGTTCGACTTGGCGGGTGCTGGTGCGGGGCTGGTCCGGCTGCAGGAGAACTTGCAGGCGTGGCAGCTGAATGGTCCGTGGGTGCGTCTTGGAGTGGCTTGGTGGCATTCTGGGAGTCGGCCGGTGTTGAGAGCGGTGAGGGTGGCGGCTGAGTACGTCAGGCGGGTCGGTCGGGCTCTACGGGATCCAGGGGTCCTGGCACTGGGCGCGGTCCAGGCGCGGACGGGCGTAGACGGGCTTGCCTTTGGCGCGCCTTCGGCGCACAATCGGCGCGCCCGCTGCGCGTGACCGCTGCGCGTTCGCACGGTCGCCATTTAAGGCCAAGTGCGCGGGTGGGCGGGGCAGCTGGGAGGCGGGAGCGGGGAGGGTTACAGAAGAAAAAGGGGCGGGGACAAGCGGCGGTGGCGGGAAGGGAGGGCGGGGGGCGGAGCGGTAGGCGGACAACCAGGAAGGAGGGTACACACGATACAATACTGAACAGGCACAAAATAGCGACAAAAACGGGGAAAAGCAGAGAAAACAACAGATCAGTGAGACAAGCACAAATACCTGACAAAACAACCAAAACAAGGGGAAAAAGTGCTCGCAGCGGCGGCAGCCGGCGAACGAGGCAAAAACGAGGCAGCAGCGAGGCAAGGGGCACACGCAGCAGCTGGTGGCCGTGCGGCGCGGGGGTGTCCCACAAGTGGGTCACACTCACCTGCGTCGCACGGTCGCCATTTAAGGCCAAGTGCGCGGGTGGGCGGGGCAGCTGGGAGGCGGGAGCGGGGAGGGTTACAGAAGAAAAAGGGGCGGGGACAAGCGGCGGTGGCGGGAAGGGAGGGCGGGGGGCGGAGCGGTAGGCGGACAACCAGGAAGGAGGGTACACACGATACAATACTGAACAGGCACAAAATAGCGACAAAAACGGGGAAAAGCAGAGAAAACAACAGATCAGTGAGACAAGCACAAATACCTGACAAAACAACCAAAACAAGGGGAAAAAGTGCTCGCAGCGGCGGCAGCCGGCGAACGAGGCAAAAACGAGGCAGCAGCGAGGCAAGGGGCACACGCAGCAGCTGGTGGCCGTGCGGCGCGGGGGTGTCCCACAAGTGGGTCACACTCACCTGCGTCGCACGGTCGCCATTTAAGGCCAAGTGCGCGGGTGGGCGGGGCAGCTGGGAGGCGGGAGCGGGGAGGGTTACAGAAGAAAAAGGGGCGGGGACAAGCGGCGGTGGCGGGAAGGGAGGGCGGGGGGCGGAGCGGTAGGCGGACAACCAGGAAGGAGGGTACACACGATACAATACTGAACAGGCACAAAATAGCGACAAAAACGGGGAAAAGCAGAGAAAACAACAGATCAGTGAGACAAGCACAAATACCTGACAAAACAACCAAAACAAGGGGAAAAAGTGCTCGCAGCGGCGGCAGCCGGCGAACGAGGCAAAAACGAGGCAGCAGCGAGGCAAGGGGCACACGCAGCAGCTGGTGGCCGTGCGGCGCGGGGGTGTCCCACAAGTGGGTCACACTCACCTGCGTCGCACGGTCGCCATTTAAGGCCAAGTGCGCGGGTGGGCGGGGCAGCTGGGAGGCGGGAGCGGGGAGGGTTACAGAAGAAAAAGGGGCGGGGACAAGCGGCGGTGGCGGGAAGGGAGGGCGGGGGGCGGAGCGGTAGGCGGACAACCAGGAAGGAGGGTACACACGATACAATACTGAACAGGCACAAAATAGCGACAAAAACGGGGAAAAGCAGAGAAAACAACAGATCAGTGAGACAAGCACAAATACCTGACAAAACAACCAAAACAAGGGGAAAAAGTGCTCGCAGCGGCGGCAGCCGGCGAACGAGGCAAAAACGAGGCAGCAGCGAGGCAAGGGGCACACGCAGCAGCTGGTGGCCGTGCGGCGCGGGGGTGTCCCACAAGTGGGATACATGTATGACTTTTCTGTGGCCTTCTTAGCGTAGCTATCTGCTCCTCTGGTGGTGTTCTACCAGCCTGTCAGGCGTGTGTCTTGCCCATCCAATCTTCACTGTGGCATGTTAGACTTGTCTTCTCTGTGAGCGGAGTCTCCTTCCCAGAGCAGGTGCTTTCTCTGAACTCTTGCTTTGTAAGACTGCTGGGCAAGGCCCTCCCTAGCCCCTCACTCAGATAGATATATTTGCCTGCAGAGCTCAGCTTTGGAGAAAGAGAGGGGGCAGAGAGCGCAAAGGGGAAGGCCCAAGGTGCACACCTTATTTTACATAAAAGCTCGGGCTCTTGGGAGGACAGGGACATGAGGGTTCTCAGGGAAAGCCATCACATTAGTATTGATGGCTGGGCCTTGAAACACAACAATCCCGGAATGGCCAGGCACAAAATGCCTGTGCAATAGGCCTGACCATAGGCTTCTGGAGGTCTTGCTCTCCAGAGGCCCCAGTGGTCTAAGCCCGACCAGGGCTGTAGGCCGCGTTGGGAGCGCGTTGGGAGCGCGTTAGGGACGCAGGGCGCAGAACTCTGCCCGTTTCACCCCAGCATTTCGGGGAGGACAGGGAATTTGGCAAAGACAGTGGGAAGGATTTTTAAGGAGGAGAGTTCAGTGACATGATCTGAAACACAATAGTGCTGGTGATCTGGAGGCTGCCTTCTATGAGCCCCTTCTGTCGGGAGCAGCCTGCCATCATGCCCTGATAACCACAACACTAGTCCCAAGCCAGTGACCTCAGCAAATGCAAAAACATTCATACTTATAGTCTCCTGCATCTGATTCTTGCCATCATGTGAAACGTTGGCATTCCAATGTCTGTTGCACACACTTTGTTCATAGGTGTGCAATTTGAGTGCGTGCGCCTCATCACTGTCTTGGACAGAGCTCTGTCTCTAAGCTACACATGTGAAGCATTGGTGGTTCAGTGGTAGAATTCTCGCCTGCCACGCGGGATGCCCGGGTTCGATTCCCGGCCAATGCAAGGCTGTGTTCTTTTGACTTTGCTTTCTAAATCAAATATGGGAACTCAGTGGGGCATAAAATGGGAAACAGTGACCTCGATGTGATTTGAACACGCAACCTTCTGATCTGGAGTCAGACGCGCTACCGTTGCGCCACGAGGTCCTTGCATTTGGAGTCACATCAGCAAATGTTGTGAGCCTTTTCATTTTTGCCCACCTCCTTATATGCCTAGGGTTGTATTACAAGGTTTGGCTTTTTGTTTCCATCCTATTGATGAAATTGAGTGCAGGTGCAGAGAGAACGCAGAGGATTGAAATGTTCAGGGAAAGGGTCTCACGCAGGAGCTCTAGACCAAAGGCACATTACAATGATTTATTAAAGTGCTTCATGCATGCAAAAGGAAACGTCCCTGGGTGTGCTTGAACCACCAACCTTTCGGTTAACAGCCGAACGCGCTAACCGATTGCGCCAAAGAGACTAGAGACAAAAGCACATCTCCTGAGACTCAACATATATCTTTATGTGTGCGCGCCTGCCTTGAGCTTGTGTTATATAAGGCGTCTTTATCCTACGCAGCATTTGCCATTTGCTTAGTGTCTTGTCACTGTTGGGTGTTATGATGCGCAGACTACTGTCTAATGGTGTTAGGGCCAGTATTACAACCAGTCCCAGTGTATGAGATACATGTATGACTTTTCTGTGGCCTTCTTAGCGTAGCTATCTGCTCCTCTGGTGGTGTTCTACCAGCCTGTCAGGCATGTGTCTTGCCCATCCAATCTTCACTGTGGCATGTTAGACTTGTCTTCTCTGTGAGCGGAGTCTCCTTCCCAGAGCAGGTGCTTTCTCTGAACTCTTGCTTTGTAAGACTGCTGGGCAAGGCCCTCCCTAGCCCCTCACTCAGATAGATACATTTACCTGCAGAGCTCAGCTTTGGAGAAAGAGAGGGGGCAGAGAGCGCAAAGGGGAAGGCCCAAGGTGCACACCTTATTTTACATAAAAGCTCGGGCTCTTGGGAGGACAGGGACATGAGGGTTCTCAGGGAAAGCCATCACATTAGTATTGATGGCTGGGCCTTGAAACACAACAATCCCGGAATGGCCAGGCACAAAATGCCTGTGCAATAGGCCTGACCATAGGCTTCTGGAGGTCTTGCTCTCCAGAGGCCCCAGTGGTCTAAGCCCGACCAGGGCTGTAGGCCGCGTTGGGAGCGCGTTAGGGACGCAGGGCGCAGAACTCTGCCCGTTTCACCCCAGCATTTCGGGGAGGACAGGGAATTTGGCAAAGACAGTGGGAAGGATTTTTAAGGAGGAGAGTTCAGTGACATGATCTGAAACACAATAGTGCTGGTGATCTGGAGGCTGCCTTCTATGAGCCACTTCTGTCGGGAGCAGCCTGCCATCATGCCCTGATAACCACAACACTAGTCCCAAGCCAGTGACCTCAGCAAATGCAAAAACATTCATACTTATAGTCTCCTGCATCTGATTCTTGCCATCATGTGAAACGTTGGCATTCCAATGTCTGTTGCACACACTTTGTTCATAGGTGTGCAATTTGAGTGCGTGCGCCTCATCACTGTCTTGGACAGAGCTCTGTCTCCAAGCTACACATGTGAAGCATTGGTGGTTCAGTGGTAGAATTCTCGCCTGCCACGCGGGAGGCCCGGGTTCGATTCCCGGCCAATGCAAGGCTGTGTTCTTTTGACTTTGCTTTCTAAATCAAATATGGGAACTCAGTGGGGCATAAAATGGGAAACAGTGACCCCGACGTGATTTGAACACGCAACCTTCTGATCTGGAGTCAGACGCGCTACCGTTGCGCCACAAAGTCCTTGCTTTTGGAGTCACATCAGCAAATGTTGTGAGCCTTTTCATTTTTGCCCACCTCCTTATATGCCTAGGGTTGTATTACAAGGTTCGGCTTTTTGTTTTCCATCCTATTGATGAAATTGAGTGCAGGTGCAGAGAGAACGCAGAGGATTGAAATGTTCAGGGAAAGGGTCTCACGCAGGAGCTCTAGACCAAAGGCACATTACTATGATTTATTAAAGTGCTTCATGCATGCAAAAGGAAACGTCCCTGGGTGGGCTTGAACCACCAACCTTTCGGTTAACAGCCGAACGCGCTAACCGATTGCGCCAAAGAGACTAGAGACAAAAGCACATCTCCTGAGACTCAACATATATCTTTATGTGTGCGCGCCTGCCTTGAGCTTGTGTTATATAAGGCGTCTTTATCCTACGCAGCATTTGCCATTTGCTTAGTGTCTTGTCACTGTTGGGTGTTATGATGCGCAGACTACTGTCTAATGGTGTTAGGGCCAGTATTACAACCAGTCCCAGTGTATGAGATACATGTATGACTTTTCTGTGGCCTTCTTAGCGTAGCTATCTGCTCCTCTGGTGGTGTTCTACCAGCCTGTCAGGCGTGTGTCTTGCCCATCCAATCTTCACTGTGGCATGTTAGACTTGTCTTCTCTGTGAGCGGAGTCTCCTTCCCAGAGCAGGTGCTTTCTCTGAACTCTTGCTTTGTAAGACTGCTGGGCAAGGCCCTCCCTAGCCCCTCACTCAGATAGATATATTTGCCTGCAGAGCTCAGCTTTGGAGAAAGAGAGGGGGCAGAGAGCGCAAAGGGGAAGGCCCAAGGTGCACACCTTATTTTACATAAAAGCTCGGGCTCTTGGGAGGACAGGGACATGAGGGTTCTCAGGGAAAGCAACAAAAAAGGGGGGGGGGCAAAAACGGGCTTTTGGTAAGGTCCAGCTAAGTGTGCCCAACGTATTTAAACAACAAGTGACAAAGCTGTTCCTAAGGGAGTTGGGGGAAGAGGTACCATGTATGAAGATATCTGTTATGGATATTGGAGCCCTCACACAGCCATCGGGATATTGTGAATCACATACCCCTCAGGATGTAATGTACCATCATCGGGCTGCTCCTACGTCGAGTCGGCTGGTGCAATACCCGACGGGCTCTTGTTTAGAGAGCACTCTTATGGAGATCTTCTATATCCACGATAGCCGATTGTTCAACTGTACCGAGTGTAGGGCTTGGTGATAATGTAGATGAATGTTTAAAAAGGGGAGAGAGTACTATCTGAACAATTTTATTACGATGTCTCCTCGCCTGATTAAAAAATATGAGGTAAAGTTATAGTAGCTCAGATCTATGTTCTGGGTTAACTATACTGCCTCGTCTTGGTCAACATGTTTCTCACTATTATAGAGCTGTACTCAAGTGATTCGTCAGGACCATGAAATTCTATCTACAAGTCTATCTAGGAAAATTAAGTGATAGACAACTGGCGTTAATATAACACTGGTATTATTACCTGCTCCTCGGTCTACCTGTATAGAAGGTTGGAGACCAAAAAAAGGTGTTAAAAAACGCTCATTCATAAGACAGTTATCATACATGGTGCTGGTGGAACGTGCATTTGCATTCAAAGTGCACATTCTGTGTAGGGGGGGGGGGGAAATTGTTAAAAAACACACACAAAACCACGTGAAGTGATCACTCTGGAGAGAATTACAGCAGTACTAGTTGGACTTACCCTATCTACTCCATAGGATAAACCACAGCAGTTCCTGGTAGGCTTGCGCAAGGAGTTCCTTGCGTTCTGTGATGGTGTATAGGAGCAGTATTAAATGGGAGAGGTTAGGTAAATACAGCACTCCAGGGTCATTAACACCCCTTCTCTTGAATGTTATGTGATTCATAACCAAATGGGAAACAGTAAAAATTATATATATATGTATATATACACAGAGAACACTAGGGTTACTGAAAATCCTTCACCTAGATCCCTATCAATCACACATTCAAATACGAGGCTATAATTGAAATCTAGTACAAGCCGAACTGAACGAGCGCGTCATACAAGCATGACTTTACTATACCTCGGTACAGTGGGAGCTCATCTCTCATACGCGCCTAGAGTGTTGCTTTTTTAGTTCCCGTATGTGTGTGTCCGTCTCAAGCCACATGAGGTCCATGAAAAGGTGCCTTAGCGTGAATTGGCTATGTAGTTTGTGGAGTATTGAACCGGAAAAATACAACGGTTTACTCGCACACTGGAGGCGTGTCACTCGTCGGTCTACCCGGCGCTATCAGGCACTTAGCGGGGGTAATTACGAGCTCATCAATGTTTTACGAGACAAAGCGTCTCGGTCCATAAAAGTAATTTCCATTAATGGACGTGCTTATGGTTGGCCAACAAAGGAGTAATCGGGCTAGAAACCGAGTAAGCATTAACCAAGTTTGTATCGGTATGCAGGGTGTACGATATGTAAACCGTAAAAAGTCAAAACGATAAGACAAAACAGTAAAGGCAAAGGGTTTTTTTACTTACTGACACGCCGAGTCCGTGTCGCTCATAGACCTACCCCGCACTACCAGGACTGGGGGGTAAGGAACTGTGAGCTCGTGAGAGTTTAAAACCGGCTCGGCATGACAGTCCAGGTGAATCTAGATCGTGAAATTCACTCATTAAAAACGGCTAACTTGGCCGCCATGTTGGGTGTACTACGAGGAAACCGATTGTGTGTGTGGTTCCTGTTTGAAAATGGCGTCACTTCTGAGGCAACCAGAGTTGTACGGGAGATCTTAGAATTACTGGAGGTTGCCTGATCTGATCCGTGAAGTGGATGAATGTAATAAAAAATGTTTTAAGCAATATAAAAAATCTTAAAATTAAACCAACCAGGTTGAATAGATCTAAAATTATGTATACACCACGCGTATATCGTGTCAGTAGGCTATTGTCTCTATATTCTGACACAATGTTAAGGCATGTTAGTATAAGAGTGCAAATCCCTGTACAATTAGGCCTATCGGGAATCATTAGAGAACATAATCTAAGCAATGTTTTCAGTATGTCATTCCGTATTCAGTGTGGCTTACAGGAAGGTGTAGTACAATGCAGTGGATGAGCTACCTATATGTTAGGAGGTAGGAATGGTGGCTCTGAAAATGGGTATATCCTACCTTTCAAGGGGGCTTTAAGGAACACCAAGGGATGGCGTCATTAAGTCCTGAATTATCTGTGCCAATTTTAAACACCCATCTTTGTTCTTTGATCAGTAAGGCCTCCTTGGTTATGTTTGGAAATGTTTCCAAAATAAGCCAACTAAAGGAGTCGGGGGGATGTCCTTTCTCTACAAAATGGGTGCTCATTTTTGTGTTTGCTCTTTTGCATCGGAAATTGCTGCGATGTTCTATGATGCGTGTCTTAGCACTGCGTGTTGTCATGCCTATGTATCGTAGTGTGCATGGGCATGTGATCATGTAGACACAGTTGGTAGTATTACAATTGGTATGGCGTCGCATTTCCCACTTGAAATTATCGTTGATATCAACTGTCTTGTGTATGCCAGTTAGGTGACATACAGAGCATGAGCCACACGGGTAATGCCCGGTCACGGGGGGCAGTTCCCAAAGTGTTCTTTGTGTTATCTGGTCTTGTGTTCGTGGCCGCGTGTGTATTATAAGGTCCCTCAAGTTCTTGGTGCGTTTGAAGGAAAACCTTGGTGTTTCTAAGGACAATGAGCCCGTGTTAAGTATCGTCCAATGTTTTTTGATTACCCTCGTGATCTGGTTAGAAACCGGGGTAAACGAGGTTACACACGTGATGTTCTCTGTTTGGTTCTTGGTTCTCGGTTCTAGCAGGGCCTCTCTAGGGTTGTTACGAGCCCTTTTGATTTGGCCGAGAGCCAAGGCTGGATCAGTAAGAAAGAAGCCAATTTTCTGATTAAAAAGAACCCACGCACCCCCTACTTTTACACTCTCCCGAAGATCCACAAAGGCACCTTCCCTGTTCCTGGGAGACCCATTGTATCGGGTATTGGCTCAGTGTTGGAACCCCTGTCACAATTTTGTGATTTCTTTTTCCAACCGCTTGTACATAAGACAAATTCATACATACAAGACACCTCAGATCTTTTGAGACTCCTATCTTCTCTACCCCCCACAGACGAAATCACTTTACTGTTGAGTTTAGATGTGCAGGCCCTCTATACCAACATACCCCAGAGAGCCACACTCGAAGTTGTGGAGAACATCCTTCAACATGAACTGTGGCAACACAACACGCCAATAAGCTTCATCATGGACTGTGCTACCTTAGCCATGACAGAGAACTTCTTTGAATTCAAAGGACAGATTTACAGACAGACCCAAGGTACTTGCATGGGTAGCACCTTTGCGCCCAGTCTGGCCTGTCTGTATATGTCCGATTTCGAGTCTCGCTACATCTTTACCCAAACCAACCCCTTCTACACCGATGTTTACCTCTGGAAGAGGTTCATCGACGATGTTTTGATACTGTGGAAAGGAGACATGTCAACTTGTCTGGAATTTTGCCAATGGGTCAATACCTTGGACCCACACCTCAAATTTACACACGCAGTGTCAGACAGGAGCATCCCTTTCCTAGACCTTAACATCAACCTCTATGAAGGTACACTCTCTACTACACTATATAAAAAACCAACGGATCGCAACAGTTTGTTACTGTACACAAGCCATCACCCGCGAAGTTTGAGAGATAACCTTCCTGTGGGGCAGTTCATGAGGATAAGACGTAACTGCAGCAATCTTAATGACTACAAGACTGAAGCTGAAAGACTAACTAGGAATCTGAAAGCGCGTGAATACCCAGCGAAACAGATTGCCCAAGCCAACAAAAGGGCTCGTAACAACCCTAGAGAGGCCCTGCTAGAACCGAGAACCAAGAACCAAACAGAGAACATCACGTGTGTAACCTCGTTTACCCCGGTTTCTAACCAGATCACGAGGGTAATCAAAAAACATTGGACGATACTTAACACGGGCTCATTGTCCTTAGAAACACCAAGGTTTTCCTTCAAACGCACCAAGAACTTGAGGGACCTTATAATACACACGCGGCCACGAACACAAGACCAGATAACACAAAGAACACTTTGGGAACTGCCCCCCGTGACCGGGCATTACCCGTGTGGCTCATGCTCTGTATGTCACCTAACTGGCATACACAAGACAGTTGATATCAACGATAATTTCAAGCGGGAAATGCGACGCCATACCAATTGTAATACTACCAACTGTGTCTACATGATCACATGCCCATGCACACTACGATACATAGGCATGACAACACGCAGTGCTAAGACACGCATCATAGAACATCGCAGCAATTTCCGATGCAAAAGAGCAAACACAAAAATGAGCACCCATTTTGTAGAGAAAGGACATCCCCCCGACTCCTTTAGTTGGCTTATTTTGGAAACATTTCCAAACATAACCAAGGAGGCCTTACTGATCAAAGAACAAAGATGGGTGTTTAAAATTGGCACAGATAATTCAGGACTTAATGACGCCATCCCTTGGTGTTCCTTAAAGCCCCCTTGAAAGGTAGGATATACCCATTTTCAGAGCCACCATTCCTACCTCCTAACATATAGGTAGCTCATCCACTGCATTGTACTACACCTTCCTGTAAGCCACACTGAATACGGAATGACATACTGAAAACATTGCTTAGATTATGTTCTCTAATGATTCCCGATAGGCCTAATTGTACAGGGATTTGCACTCTTATACTAACATGCCTTAACATTGTGTCAGAATATAGAGACAATAGCCTACTGACACGATATACGCGTGGTGTATACATAATTTTAGATCTATTCAACCTGGTTGGTTTAATTTTAAGATTTTTTATATTGCTTAAAAATTTTTTTATTACATTCATCCACTTCACGGATCAGATCAGGCAACCTCCAGTAATTCTAAGATCTCCCGTACAACTCTGGTTGCCTCAGAAGTGACGCCATTTTCAAACAGGAACCACACACACAATCGGTTTCCTCGTAGTACACCCAACATGGCGGCCAAGTTAGCCGTTTTTAATGAGTGAATTTCACGATCTAGATTCACCTGGACTGTCATGCCGAGCCGGTTTTAAACTCTCACGAGCTCACAGTTCCTTACCCCCCAGTCCTGGTAGTGCGGGGTAGGTCTATGAGCGACACGGACTCGGCGTGTCAGTAAGTAAAAAAACCCTTTGCCTTTACTGTTTTGTCTTATCGTTTTGACTTTTTACGGTTTACATATCGTACACCCTGCATACCGATACAAACTTGGTTAATGCTTACTCGGTTTCTAGCCCGATTACTCCTTTGTTGGCCAACCATAAGCACGTCCATTAATGGAAATTACTTTTATGGACCGAGACGCTTTGTCTCGTAAAACATTGATGAGCTCGTAATTACCCCCGCTAAGTGCCTGATAGCGCCGGGTAGACCGACGAGTGACACGCCTCCAGTGTGCGAGTAAACCGTTGTATTTTTCCGGTTCAATACTCCACAAACTACATAGCCAATTCACGCTTAGG
The DNA here is from genome assembly GCF_964204655.1 of Triturus cristatus. Taxonomy (NCBI): domain Eukaryota; kingdom Metazoa; phylum Chordata; class Amphibia; order Caudata; family Salamandridae; genus Triturus; species Triturus cristatus. The sequence goes on from NC_140586.1 coordinate 931,345,053, forward strand.
CACCTTTTCATGGACCTCATGTGGCTTGAGACGGACACACACATACGGGAACTAAAAAAGCAACACTCTAGGCGCGTATGAGAGATGAGCTCCCACTGTACCGAGGTATAGTAAAGTCATGCTCGTATGACGCGCTCGTTCAGTTCGGCTTGTACTAGATTTCAATTATAGCCTCGTATTTGAATGTGTGATTGATAGGGATCTAGGTGAAGGATTTTCAGTAACCCTAGTGTTCTCTGTGTATATATACATATATATATAATTTTTACTGTTTCCCATTTGGTTATGAATCACATAACATTCAAGAGAAGGGGTGTTAATGACCCTGGAGTGCTGTATTTACCTAACCTCTCCCATTTAATACTGCTCTTATACACCATCACAGAACGCAAGGAACTCCTTGCGCAAGCCTACCAGGAACTGCTGTGGTTTATCCTATGGAGTAGATAGGGTAAGTCCAACTAGTACTGCTGTAATTCTCTCCAGAGTGATCACTTCACGTGGTTTTGTGTGTGTTTTTTAACAATTTCCCCCCCCCCCTACACAGAATGTGCACTTTGAATGCAAATGCACGTTCCACCAGCACCATGTATGATAACTGTCTTATGAATGAGCGTTTTTTAACACCTTTTTTTGGTCTCCAACCTTCTATACAGGTAGACCGAGGAGCAGGTAATAATACCAGTGTTATATTAACGCCAGTTGTCTATCACTTAATTTTCCTAGATAGACTTGTAGATAGAATTTCATGGTCCTGACGAATCACTTGAGTACAGCTCTATAATAGTGAGAAACATGTTGACCAAGACGAGGCAGTATAGTTAACCCAGAACATAGATCTGAGCTACTATAACTTTACCTCATATTTTTTAATCAGGCGAGGAGACATCGTAATAAAATTGTTCAGATAGTACTCTCTCCCCTTTTTAAACATTCATCTACATTATCACCAAGCCCTACACTCGGTACAGTTGAACAATCGGCTATCGTGGATATAGAAGATCTCCATAAGAGTGCTCTCTAAACAAGAGCCCGTCGGGTATTGCACCAGCCGACTCGACGTAGGAGCAGCCCGATGATGGTACATTACATCCTGAGGGGTATGTGATTCACAATATCCCGATGGCTGTGTGAGGGCTCCAATATCCATAACAGATATCTTCATACATGGTACCTCTTCCCCCAACCCCCTTAGGAACAGCTTTGTCACAGGTTCTCAGGGAAAGCCATCACATTAGTATTGATGGCTGGGCCTTGAAACACAACAATCCCGGAATGGCCAGGCACAAAATGCCTGTGCAATAGGCCTGACCATAGGCTTCTGGAGGTCTTGCTCTCCAGAGGCCCAAGTGGTCTAAGCCCGACCAGGGCTGTGCCCGACCAGGGCTGTAGGCCGCGTTGGGAGCGCGTTAGGGACGCAGGGCGCAGAACTCTGCCCGTTTCACCCCAGCATTTCGGGGAGGACAGGGAATTTGGCAAAGACAGTGGGAAGGATTTTTAAGGAGGAGAGTTCAGTGACATGATCTGAAACACAATAGTGCTGGTGATCTGGAGGCTGCCTTCTATGAGCCCCTTCTGTCGGGAGCAGCCTGCCATCATGCCCTGATAACCACAACACTAGTCCCAAGCCAGTGACCTCAGCAAATGCAAAAACATTCATACTTATAGTCTCCTGCATCTGATTCTTGCCATCATGTGAAACGTTGGCATTCCAATGTCTGTTGCACACACTTTGTTCATAGGTGTGCAATTTGAGTGCGTGCGCCTCATCACTGTCTTGGACAGAGCTCTGTCTCTAAGCTACACATGTGAAGCATTGGTGGTTCAGTGGTAGAATTCTCGCCTGCCACGCGGGGGGTTCGATTCCCGGCCAATGCAAGGCTGTGTTCTTTTGACTTTGCTTTCTAAATCAAATATGGGAACTCAGTGGGGCATAAAATGGGAAACAGTGACCCCGATGTGATTTGAACACGCAACCTTCTGATCTGGAGTCAGACGCGCTACCGTTGCGCCACGAGGTCCTTGCATTTGGAGTCACATCAGCAAATGTTGTGAGCCTTTTCATTTTTGCCCACCTCCTTATATGCCTAGGGTTGTATTACAAGGTTTGGCTTTTTGTTTTCCATCCTATTGATGAAATTGAGTGCAGGTGCAGAGAGAACGCAGAGGATTGAAATGTTCAGGGAAAGGGTCTCACGCAGGAGCTCTAGACCAAAGGCACATTACTATGATTTATTAAAGTGCTTCATGCATGCAAAAGGAAACGTCCTTGGGTGGGCTTGAACCACCAACCTTTCGGTTAACAGCCGAACGTGCTAACCGATTGCGCCAAAGAGACTAGAGACAAAAGCACATCTCCTGAGACTCAACATATATCTTTATGTGTGCGCGCCTGCCTTGAGCTTGTGTTATATAAGGCGTCTTTATCCTATGCAGCATTTGCCATTTGCTTAGTGTCTTTTCACTGTTGGGTGTTATGATGCGCAGACTACTGTCTAATGGTGTTAGGGCCAGTATTACAACCAGTCCCAGTGTATGAGATACATGTATGACTTTTCTGTGGCCTTCTTAGCGTAGCTATCTGCTCCTCTGGTGGTGTTCTACCAGCCTGTCAGGCGTGTGTCTTGCCCATCCAATCTTCACTGTGGCATGTTAGACTTGTCTTCTCTGTGAGCGGAGTCTCCTTCCCAGAGCAGGTGCTTTCTCTGAACTCTTGCTTTGTAAGACTGCTGGGCAAGGCCCTCCCTAGCCCCTCACTCAGATAGATATATTTGCCTGCAGAGCTCAGCTTTGGAGAAAGAGAGGGGGCAGAGAGCGCAAAGGGGAAGGCCCAAGGTGCACACCTTATTTTACATAAAAGCTCGGGCTCTTGGGAGGACAGGGACATGAGGGTTCTCAGGGAAAGCCATCACATTAGTATTGATGGCTGGGCCTTGAAACACAACAATCCCGGAATGGCCAGGCACAAAATGCCTGTGCAATAGGCCTGACCATAGGCTTCTGGAGGTCTTGCTCTCCAGAGGCCCCAGTGGTCTAAGCCCGACCAGGGCTGTGCCCGACCAGGGCTGTAGGCCGCGTTGGGAGCGCGTTAGGGACGCATAAAGGGACGCAGGGCGCAGAACTCTGCCCGTTTCACCCCAGCATTTCGGGGAGGACAGGGAATTTGGCAAAGACAGTGGGAAGGATTTTTAAGGAGGAGAGTTCAGTGACATGATCTGAAACACAATAGTGCTGGTGATCTGGAGGCTGCCTTCTATGAGCCCCTTCTGTCGGGAGCAGCCTGCCATCATGCCCTGATAACCACAACACTAGTCCCAAGCCAGTGACCTCAGCAAATGCAAAAACATTCATACTTATAGTCTCCTGCATCTGATTCTTGCCATCATGTGAAACGTTGGCATTCCAATGTCTGTTGCACACACTTTGTTCATAGGTGTGCAATTTGAGTGCGTGCGCCTCATCACTGTCTTGGACAGAGCTCTGTCTCTAAGCTACACATGTGAAGCATTGGTGGTTCAGTGGTAGAATTCTCGCCTGCCACGCGGGATGCCCGGGTTCGATTCCCGGCCAATGCAAGGCTGTGTTCTTTTGACTTTGCTTTCTAAATCAAATATGGGAACTCAGTGGGGCTTAAAATGGGAAACAGTGACCCCGATGTGATTTGAACACGCAACCTTCTGATCTGGAGTCAGACGCGCTACCGTTGCGCCACGAGGTCCTTGCATTTGGAGTCACATCAGCAAATGTTGTGAGCCTTTTCATTTTTGCCCACCTCCTTATATGCCTAGGGTTGTATTACAAGGTTTGGCTTTTTGTTTTCCATCCTATTGATGAAATTGAGTGCAGGTGCAGAGAGAACGCAGAGGATTGAAATGTTCGGGGAAAGGGTCTCACGCAGGAGCTCTAGACCAAAGGCACATTACTATGATTTATTAAAGTGCTTCATGCATGCAAAAGGAAACGTCCCTGGGTGTGCTTGAACCACCAACCTTTCGGTTAACAGCCGAACGCGCTAACCGATTGCGCCAAAGAGACTAGAGACAAAAGCACATCTCCTGAGACTCAACATATATCTTTATGTGTGCGCGCCTGCCTTGAGCTTGTGTTATATAAGGCGTCTTTATCCTACGCAGCATTTGCCATTTGCTTAGTGTCTTGTCACTGTTGGGTGTTATGATGCGCAGACTACTGTCTAATGGTGTTAGGGCCAGTATTACAACCAGTCCCAGTGTATGAGATACATGTATGACTTTTCTGTGGCCTTCTTAGCGTAGCTATCTGCTCCTCTGGTGGTGTTCTACCAGCCTGTCAGGCGTGTGTCTTGCCCATCCAATCTTCACTGTGGCATGTTAGACTTGTCTTCTCTGTGAGCGGAGTCTCCTTCCCAGAGCAGGTGCTTTCTCTGAACTCTTGCTTTGTAAGACTGCTGGGCAAGGCCCTCCCTAGCCCCTCACTCAGATAGATACATTTACCTGCAGAGCTCAGCTTTGGAGAAAGAGAGGGGGCAGAGAGCGCAAAGGGGAAGGCCCAAGGTGCACACCTTATTTTACATAAAAGCTCGGGCTCTTGGGAGGACAGGGACATGAGGGTTCTCAGGGAAAGCCATCACATTAGTATTGATGGCTGGGCCTTGAAACACAACAATCCCGGAATGGCCAGGCACAAAATGCCTGTGCAATAGGCCTGACCATAGGCTTCTGGAGGTCTTGCTCTCCAGATGCCCCAGTGGTCTAAGCCCGACCAGGGCTGTGCCCGACCAGGGCTGTAGGCCGCGTTGGGAGCGCGTTAGGGACGCAGGGCGCAGAACTCTGCCCGTTTCACCCCAGCATTTCGGGGAGGACAGGGAATTTGGCAAAGACAGTGGGAAGGATTTTTAAGGAGGAGAGTTCAGTGACATGATCTGAAACACAATAGTGCTGGTGATCTGGAGGCTGCCTTCTATGAGCCACTTCTGTCGGGAGCAGCCTGCCATCATGCCCTGATAACCACAACACTAGTCCCAAGCCAGTGACCTCAGCAAATGCAGAAACATTCATACTTATAGTCTCCTGCATCTGATTCTTGCCATCATGTGAAACGTTGGCATTCCAATGTCTGTTGCACACACTTTGTTCATAGGTGTGCAATTTGAGTGCGTGCGCCTCATCACTGTCTTGGACAGAGCTCTGTCTCTAAGCTACTCATGTGAAGCATTGGTGGTTCAGTGGTAGAATTCTCGCCTGCCACGCGGGAGGCCCGGGTTCAATTCCTGGCCAATGCAAGGCTGTGTTCTTTTGACTTTGCTTTCTAAATCAAATATGGGAACTCAGTGGGGCATAAAATGGGAAACAGTGACCCCGACGTGATTTGAACACGCAACCTTCTGATCTGGAGTCAGACGCGCTACCGTTGCGCCACGAGGTCCTTGCTTTTGGAGTCACATCAGCAAATGTTGTGAGCCTTTTCATTTTTGCCCACCTCCTTATATGCCTAGGGTTGTATTACAAGGTTTGGCTTTTTGTTTTCCATCCTATTGATGAAATTGAGTGCAGGTGCAGAGAGAACGCAGAGGATTGAAATGTTCAGGGAAAGGGTCTCACGCAGGAGCTCTAGACCAAAGGCACATTACTATGATTTATTAAAGTGCTTCATGCATGCAAAAGGAAACATCCCTGGGTGGGCTTGAACCACCAACCTTTCGGTTAACAGCCGAACGCGCTAACCGATTGCGCCACAGAGACTAGTGACAAAAGCACATCTCCTGAGACTCAACATATATCTTTATGTGTGCGCGCCTGCCTTGAGCTTGTGTTATATAAGGCGTCTTTATCCTACGCAGCATTTGCCATTTGCTTAGTGTCTTGTCACTGTTGGGTGTTATGATGCGCAGACTACTATCTAATGGTGTTAGGGCCAGTATTACAACCAGTCCCAGTGTATGAGATACATGTATGACTTTTCTGTGGCCTTCTTAGCGTAGCTATCTGCTCCTCTGGTGGTGTTCTACCAGCCTGTCAGGCGTGTGTCTTGCCCATCCAATCTTCACTGTGGCATGTTAGACTTGTCTTCTCTGTGAGCGGAGTCTCCTTCCCAGAGCAGGTGCTTTCTCTGAACTCTTGCTTTGTAAGACTGCTGGGCAAGGCCCTCCCTAGCCCCTCACTCAGATAGATACATTTACCTGCAGAGCTCAGCTTTGGAGAAAGAGAGGGGGCAGAGAGCGCAAAGGGGAAGGCCCAAGGTGCACACCTTATTTTACATAAAAGCTCGGGCTCTTGGGAGGACAGGGACATGAGGGTTCTCAGGGAAAGCCATCACATTAGTATTGATGGCTGGGCCTTGAAACACAACAATCCCGGAATGGCCAGGCACAAAATGCCTGTGCAATAGGCCTGACCATAGGCTTCTGGAGGTCTTGCTCTCCAGAGGCCCCAGTGGTCTAAGCCCGACCAGGGCTGTAGGCCGCGTTGGGAGCGCGTTAGGGACGCAGGGCGCAGAACTCTGCCCGTTTCACCCCAGCATTTCGGGGAGGACAGGGAATTTGGCAAAGACAGTGGGAAGGATTTTTAAGGAGGAGAGTTCAGTGACATGATCTGAAACACAATAGTGCTGGTGATCTGGAGGCTGCCTTCTATGAGCCCCTTCTGTCGGGAGCAGCCTGCCATCATGCCCTGATAACCACAACACTAGTCCCAAGCCAGTGACCTCAGCAAATGCAAAAACATTCATACTTATAGTCTCCTGCATCTGATTCTTGCCATCATGTGAAACGTTGGCATTCCAATGTCTGTTGCACACACTTTGTTCATAGGTGTGCAATTTGAGTGCGTGCGCCTCATCACTGTCTTGGACAGAGCTCTGTCTCTAAGCTACACATGTGAAGCATTGGTGGTATAGTGGTAGAATTCTCGCCTGCCACGCGGGGGGTTCGATTCCTGGCCAATGCAAGGCTGTGTTCTTTTGACTTTGCTTTCTAAATCAAATATGGGAACTCAGTGGGGCATAAAATGGGAAACAGTGACCCCGATGTGATTTGAACACGCAACCTTCTGATCTGGAGTCAGACGCGCTACCGTTGCGCCACGAGGTCCTTGCATTTGGAGTCACATCAGCAAATGTTGTGAGCCTTTTCATTTTTGCCCACCTCCTTATATGCCTAGGGTTTGTTACAAGGTTTGGCTTTTTGTTTTCCATCCTATTGATGAAATTGAGTGCAGGTGCAGAGAGAACGCAGAGGATTGAAATGTTCAGGGAAAGGGTCTCACGCAGGAGCTCTAGACCAAAGGCACATTACTATGATTTATTAAAGTGCTTCATGCATGCAAAAGGAAACGTCCCTGGGTGGGCTTGAACCACCAACCTTTCGGTTAACAGCCGAACGCGCTAACCGATTGCGCCAAAGAGACTAGAGACAAAAGCACATCTCCTGAGACTCAACATATATCTTTATGTATGCGCGCCTGCCTTGAGCTTGTGTTATATAAGGCGTCTTTATCCTACGCAGCATTTGCCATTTGCTTAGTGTCTTGTCACTGTTGGGTGTTATGATGCGCAGACTACTGTCTAATGGTGTTAGGGCCAGTATTACAACCAGTCCCAGTGTATGAGATACATGTATGACTTTTCTGTGGCCTTCTTAGCGTAGCTATCTGCTCCTCTGGTGGTGTTCTACCAGCCTGTCAGGCGTGTGTCTTGCCCATCCAATCTTCACTGTGGCATGTTAGACTTGTCTTCTCTGTGAGCGGAGTCTCCTTCCCAGAGCAGGTGCTTTCTCTGAACTCTTGCTTTGTAAGACTGCTGGGCAAGGCCCTCCCTAGCCCCTCACTCAGATAGATATATTTGCCTGCAGAGCTCAGCTTTGGAGAAAGAGAGGGGGCAGAGAGCGCAAAGGGGAAGGCCCAAGGTGCACACCTTATTTTACATAAAAGCTCGGGCTCTTGGGAGGACAGGGACATGAGGGTTCTCAGGGAAAGCCATCACATTAGTATTGATGGCTGGGCCTTGAAACACAACAATCCCGGAATGGCCAGGCACAAAATGCCTGTGCAATAGGCCTGACCATAGGCTTCTGGAGGTCTTGCTCTCCAGAGGCCCCAGTGGTCTAAGCCCGACCAGGGCTGTAGGCCGCGTTGGGAGCGCGTTGGGAGCGCGTTAGGGACGCAGGGCGCAGAACTCTGCCCGTTTCACCCCAGCATTTCGGGGAGGACAGGGAATTTGGCAAAGACAGTGGGAAGGATTTTTAAGGAGGAGAGTTCAGTGACATGATCTGAAACACAATAGTGCTGGTGATCTGGAGGCTGCCTTCTATGAGCCCCTTCTGTCGGGAGCAGCCTGCCATCATGCCCTGATAACCACAACACTAGTCCCAAGCCAGTGACCTCAGCAAATGCAAAAACATTCATACTTATAGTCTCCTGCATCTGATTCTTGCCATCATGTGAAACGTTGGCATTCCAATGTCTGTTGCACACACTTTGTTCTTAGGTGTGCAATTTGAGTGCGTGCGCCTCATCACTGTCTTGGACAGAGCTCTGTCTCTAAGCTACACATGTGAAGCATTGGTGGTTCAGTGGTAGAATTCTCGCCTGCCACACGGGATGCCCGGGTTCGATTCCCGGCCAATGCAAGGCTGTGTTCTTTTGACTTTGCTTTCTAAATCAAATATGGGAACTCAGTGGGGCATAAAATGGGAAACAGTGACCCCGATGTGATTTGAACACGCAACCTTCTGATCTGGAGTCAGACGCGCTACCGTTGCGCCACGAGGTCCTTGCATTTGGAGTCACATCAGCAAATGTTGTGAGCCTTTTCATTTTTGCCCACCTCCTTATATGCCTAGGGTTGTATTACAAGGTTTGGCTTTTTGTTTTCCATCCTATTGATGAATATGAGTGCAGGTGCAGAGAGAACGCAGAGGATTGAAATGTTCAGGGAAAGGGTCTCACGCAGGAGCTCTAGACCAAAGGCACATTACTATGATTTATTAAAGTGCTTCATGCATGCAAAAGGAAACGTCCCTGGGTGTGCTTGAACCACCAACCTTTCGGTTAACAGCCGAACGCGCTAACCGATTGCGCCAAAGAGACTAGAGACAAAAGCACATCTCCTGAGACTCAACATATATCTTTATGTGTGCGCGCCTGCCTTGAGCTTGTGTTATATAAGGCGTCTTTATCCTACGCAGCATTTGCCATTTGCTTAGTGTCTTGTCACTGTTGGGTGTTATGATGCGCAGACTACTGTCTAATGGTGTTAGGGCCAGTATTACAACCAGTCCCAGTGTATGAGATACATGTATGACTTTTCTGTGGCCTTCTTAGCGTAGCTATCTGCTCCTCTGGTGGTGTTCTACCAGCCTGTCAGGCGTGTGTCTTGCCCATCCAATCTTCACTGTGGCATGTTAGACTTGTCTTCTCTGTGAGCGGAGTCTCCTTCCCAGAGCAGGTGCTTTCTCTGAACTCTTGCTTTGCAAGACTGCTGGGCAAGGCCCTCCCTAGCCCCTCACTCAGATAGATACATTTACCTGCAGAGCTCAGCTTTGGAGAAAGAGAGGGGGCAGAGAGCGCAAAGGGGAAGGCCCAAGGTGCACACCTTATTTTACATAAAAGCTCGGGCTCTTGGGAGGACAGGGACATGAGGGTTCTCAGGGAAAGCCATCACATTAGTATTGATGGCTGGGCCTTGAAACACAACAATCCCGGAATGGCCAGGCACAAAATGCCTGTGCAATAGGCCTGACCATAGGCTTCTGGAGGTCTTGCTCTCCAGATGCCCCAGTGGTCTAAGCCCGACCAGGGCTGTGCCCGACCAGGGCTGTAGGCCGCGTTGGGAGCGCGTTAGGGACGCAGGGCGCAGAACTCTGCCCGTTTCACCCCAGCATTTCGGGGAGGACAGGGAATTTGGCAAAGACAGTGGGAAGGAATTTTAAGGAGGAGAGTTCAGTGACATGATCTGAAACACAATAGTGCTGGTGATCTGGAGGCTGCCTTCTATGAGCCACTTCTGTCGGGAGCAGCCTGCCATCATGCCCTGATAACCACAACACTAGTCCCAAGCCAGTGACCTCAGCAAATGCAAAAACATTCATACTTATAGTCTCCTGCATCTGATTCTTGCCATCATGTGAAACGTTGGCATTCCAATGTCTGTTGCACACACTTTGTTCATAGGTGTGCAATTTGAGTGCGTGCGCCTCATCACTGTCTTGGACAGAGCTATGTCTCTAAGCTACACATGTGAAGCATTGGTGGTTCAGTGGTAGAATTCTCGCCTGCCACGCGGGAGGCCCGGGTTCGATTCCCGGCCAATGCAAGGCTGTGTTCTTTTGACTTTGCTTTCTAAATCAAATATGGGAACTCAGTGGGGCATAAAATGGGAAACAGTGACCCCCGACGTGATTTGAACACGCAACCTTCTGATCTGGAGTCAGACGCGCTACCGTTGCGCCACGAGGTCCTTGCTTTTGGAGTCACATCAGCAAATGTTGTGAGCCTTTTCATTTTTGCCCACCTCCTTATATGCCTAGGGTTGTATTACAAGGTTCGGCTTTTTGTTTTCCATCCTATTGATGAAATTGAGTGCAGGTGCAGAGAGAACGCAGAGGATTGAAATGTTCAGGGAAAGGGTCTCACGCAGGAGCTCTAGACCAAAGGCACATTACTATGATTTATTAAAGTGCTTCATGCATGCAAAAGGAAACGTCCCTGGGTGGGCTTGAACCACCAACCTTTCGGTTAACAGCCGAACACGCTAACCGATTGCGCCAAAGAGACTAGAGACAAAAACACATCTCCTGAGACTCAACATATATCTTTATGTGTGCGCGCCTGCCTTGAGCTTGTGTTATATAAGGCGTCTTTATCCTACGCAGCATTTGCCATTTGCTTAGTGTCTTGTCACTGTTGGGTGTTATGATGCGCAGACTACTGTCTAATGGTGTTAGGGCCAGTATTACAACCAGTCCCAGTGTATGAGATACATGTATGACTTTTCTGTGGCCTTCTTAGCGTAGCTATCTGCTCCTCTGGTGGTGTTCTACCAGCCTGTCAGGCGTGTGTCTTGCCCATCCAATCTTCACTGTGGCATGTTAGACTTGTCTTCTCTGTGAGCGGAGTCTCCTTCCCAGAGCAGGTGCTTTCTCTGAACTCTTGCTTTGTAAGACTGCTGGGCAAGGCCCTCCCTAGCCCCTCACTCAGATAGATACATTTACCTGCAGAGCTCAGCTTTGGAGAAAGAGAGGGGGCAGAGAGCGCAAAGGGGAAGGCCCAAGGTGCACACCTTATTTTACATAAAAGCTCGGGCTCTTGGGAGGACAGGGACATGAGGGTTCTCAGGGAAAGCCATCACATTAGTATTGATGGCTGGGCCTTGAAACACAACAATCCCGGAATGGCCAGGCACAAAATGCCTGTGCAATAGGCCTGACCATAGGCTTCTGGAGGTCTTGCTCTCCAGAGGCCCCAGTGGTCTAAGCCCGACCAGGGCTGTGCCCGACCAGGGCTGTAGGCCGCGTTGGGAGCGCGTTAGGGACGCAGGGCGCAGAACTCTGCCCGTTTCACCCCAGCATTTCGGGGAGGACAGGGAATTTGGCAAAGACAGTGGGAAGGATTTTTAAGGAGGAGAGTTCAGTGACATGATCTGAAACACAATAGTGCTGGTGATCTGGAGGCTGCCTTCTATGAGCCACTTCTGTCGGGAGCAGCCTGCCATCATGCCCTGATAACCACAACACTAGTCCCAAGCCAGTGACCTCAGCAAATGCAAAAACATTCATACTTATAGTCTCCTGCATCTGATTCTTGCCATCATGTGAAACGTTGGCATTCCAATGTCTGTTGCACACACTTTGTTCATAGGTGTGCAATTTGAGTGCGTGCGCCTCATCACTGTCTTGGACAGAGCTCTGTCTCTAAGCTACACATGTGAAGCATTGGTGGTTCAGTGGTAGAATTCCCGCTTGCCACGCGGGAGGCCCGGGTTCGATTCCAGGCCAATGCAAGGCTGTGTTCTTTTGACTTTGCTTTCTAAATCAAATATGGGAACTCAGTGGGGCATAAAATGGGAAACAGTGACCCCGACGTGATTTGAACACGCAACCTTCTGATCTGGAGTCAGACGCGCTACCGTTGCGCCACGAGGTCCTTGCATTTGGAGTCACATCAGCAAATGTTGTGAGCCTTTTCATTTTTGCCCACCTCCTTATATGCCTAGGGTTGTATTACAAGGTTTGGCTTTTTGTTTTCCATCCTATTGATGAAATTGAGTGCAGGTGCAGAGAGAACGCAGAGGATTGAAATGTTCAGGGAAAGGGTCTCACGCAGGAGCTTTAGACCAAAGGCACATTACTATGATTTATTAAAGTGCTTCATGCATGCAAAAGGAAACGTCCCTGGGTGGGCTTGAACCACCAACCTTTCGGTTAACAGCCGAACGCGCTAACCGATTGCGCCACAGAGACTAGTGACAAAAGCACATCTCCTGAGACCCAACATATATCTTTATGTGTGCGCGCCTGCCTTGAGCTTGTGTTATATAAGGCGTCTTTATCCTACGCAGCATTTGCCATTTGCTTAGTGTCTTGTCACTGTTGGGTGTTATGATGCGCAGACTACTATCTAATGGTGTTAGGGCCAGTATTACAACCAGTCCCAGTGTATGAGATACATGTATGACTTTTCTGTGGCCTTCTTAGCGTAGCTATCTGCTCCTCTGGTGGTGTTCTACCAGCCTGTCAGGCGTGTGTCTTGCCCATCCAATCTTCACTGTGGCATGTTAGACTTGTCTTCTCTGTGAGCGGAGTCTCCTTCCCAGAGCAGGTGCTTTCTCTGAACTCTTGCTTTGTAAGACTGCTGGGCAAGGCCCTCCCTAGCCCCTCACTCAGATAGATACATTTACCTGCAGAGCTCAGCTTTGGAGAAAGAGAGGGGGCAGAGAGCGCAAAGGGGAAGGCCCAAGGTGCACACCTTATTTTACATAAAAGCTCGGGCTCTTGGGAGGACAGGGACATGAGGGTTCTCAGGGAAAGCCATCACATTAGTATTGATGGCTGGGCCTTGAAACACAACAATCCCGGAATGGCCAGGCACAAAATGCCTGTGCAATAGGCCTGACCATAGGCTTCTGGAGGTCTTGCTCTCCAGAGGCCCCAGTGGTCTAAGCCCGACCAGGGCTGTGCCCGACCAGGGCTGTAGGCCGCGTTGGGAGCGCGTTAGGGACGCAGGGCGCAGAACTCTGCCCGTTTCACCCCAGCATTTCGGGGAGGACAGGGAATTTGGCAAAGACAGTGGGAAGGATTTTTAAGGAGGAGAGTTCAGTGACATGATCTGAAACACAATAGTGCTGGTGATCTGGAGGCTGCCTTCTATGAGCCCCTTCTGTCGGGAGCAGCCTGCCATCATGCCCTGATAACCACAACACTAGTCCCAAGCCAGTGACCTCAGCAAATGCAAAAACATTCATACTTATTGTCTCCTGCATCTGATTCTTGCCATCATGTGAAACGTTGGCATTCCAATGTCTGTTGCACACACTTTGTTCATAGGTGTGCAATTTGAGTGCGTGCGCCTCATCACTGTCTTGGACAGAGCTCTGTCTCTAAGCTACACATGTGAAGCATTGGTGGTTCAGTGGTAGAATTCTCGCCTGCCACGCGGGGGGTTCGATTCCCGCCCAATGCAAGGCTGTGTTCTTTTGACTTTGCTTTCTAAATCAAATATGGGAACTCAGTGGGGCATAAAATGGGAAACAGTGACCCCGATGTGATTTGAACACGCAACCTTCTGATCTGGAGTCAGACGCGCTACCGTTGCGCCACGAGGTCCTTGCATTTGGATTCACATCAGCAAATGTTGTGAGCCTTTTCATTTTTGCCCACCTCCTTATATGCCTAGGGTTGTATTACAAGGTTTGGCTTTTTGTTTTCCATCCTATTGATGAAATTGAGTGCAGGTGCAGAGAGAACGCAGAGGATTGAAATGTTCAGGGAAAGGGTCTCACGCAGGAGCTCTAGACCAAAGGCACATTACTATGATTTATTAAAGTGCTTCATGCATGCAAAAGGAAACGTCCCTGGGTGGGCTTGAACCACCAACCTTTCGGTTAACAGCCGAACGCGCTAACCGATTGGGCCAAAGAGACTAGAGACAAAAGCACATCTCCTGAGACTCAACATATATCTTTATGTGTGCGCGCCTGCCTTGAGCTTGTGTTATATAAGGCGTCTTTATCCTACGCAGCATTTGCCATTTGCTTAGTGTCTTGTCACTGTTGGGTGTTATGATGCGCAGACTACTGTCTAATGGTGTTAGGGCCAGTATTACAACCAGTCCCAGTGTATGAGATACATGTATGACTTTTCTGTGGCCTTCTTAGCGTAGCTATCTGCTCCTCTGGTGGTGTTCTACCAGCCTGTCAGGCGTGTGTCTTGCCCATCCAATCTTCACTGTGGCATGTTAGACTTGTCTTCTCTGTGAGCGGAGTCTCCTTCCCAGAGCAGGTGCTTTCTCTGAACTCTTGCTTTGTAAGACTGCTGGGCAAGGCCCTCCCTAGCCCCTCACTCAGATAGATATATTTGCCTGCAGAGCTCAGCTTTGGAGAAAGAGAGGGGGCAGAGAGCGCAAAGGGGAAGGCCCAAGGTGCACACCTTATTTTACATAAAAGCTCGGGCTCTTGGGAGGACAGGGACATGAGGGTTCTCAGGGAAAGCCATCACATTAGTATTGATGGCTGGGCCTTGAAACACAACAATCCCGGAATGGCCAGGCACAAAATGCCTGTGCAATAGGCCTGACCATAGGCTTCTGGAGGTCTTGCTCTCCAGAGGCCCCAGTGGTCTAAGCCCGACCAGGGCTGTGCCCGACCAGGGCTGTAGGCCGCGTTGGGAGCGCGTTAGGGACGCATAAAGGGACGCAGGGCGCAGAACTCTGCCCGTTTCACCCCAGCATTTCGGGGAGGACAGGGAATTTGGCAAAGACAGTGGGAAGGATTTTTAAGGAGGAGAGTTCAGTGACATGATCTGAAACACAATAGTGCTGGTGATCTGGAGGCTGCCTTCTATGAGCCACTTCTGTCGGGAGCAGCCTGCCATCATGCCCTGATAACCACAACACTAGTCCCAAGCCAGTGACCTCAGCAAATGCAAAAACATTCATACTTATAGTCTCCTGCATCTGATTCTTGCCATCATGTGAAACGTTGGCATTCCAATGTCTGTTGCACACACTTTGTTCATAGGTGTGCAATTTGAGTGCGTGCGCCTCATCACTGTCTTGGACAGAGCTCTGTCTCTAAGCTACACATGTGAAGCATTGGTGGTTCAGTGGTAGAATTCTCGCCTGCCACGCGGGAGGCCCGGGTTCGATTCCCGGCCAATGCAAGGCTGTGTTCTTTTGACTTTGCTTTCTAAATCAAATATGGGAACTCAGTGGGGCATAAAATGGGAAACAGTGTCCCCGACGTGATTTGAACACGCAACCTTCTGATCTGGAGTCAGACGCGCTACCGTTGCGCCACGAGGTCCTTGCTTTTGGAGTCACATCAGCAAATGTTGTGAGCCTTTTCATTTTTGCCCACCTCCTTATATGCCTAGGGTTGTATTACAAGGTTCGGCTTTTTGTTTTCCATCCTATTGATGAAATTGAGTGCAGGTGCAGAGAGAACGCAGAGGATTGAAATGTTCAGGGAAAGGGTCTCACGCAGGAGCTCTAGACCAAAGGCACATTACTATGATTTATTAAAGTGCTTCATGCATGCAAAAGGAAACGTCCCTGGGTGGGCTTGAACCACCAACCTTTCGGTTAACAGCCGAACGCGCTAACCGATTGCGCCAAAGAGACTAGAGACAAAAGCACATCTCCTGAGACTCAACATATATCTTTATGTGTGCGCGCCTGCCTTGAGCTTGTGTTATATAAGGCGTCTTTATCCTACGCAGCATTTGCCATTTGCTTAGTGTCTTGTCACTGTTGGGTGTTATGATGCGCAGACTACTGTCTAATGGTGTTAGGGCCAGTATTACAACCAGTCCCAGTGTATGAGATACATGTATGACTTTTCTGTGGCCTTCTTAGCGTAGCTATCTGCTCCTCTGGTGGTGTTCTACCAGCCTGTCAGGCGTGTGTCTTGCCCATCCAATCTTCACTGTGGCATGTTAGACTTGTCTTCTCTGTGAGCGGAGTCTCCTTCCCAGAGCAGGTGCTTTCTCTGAACTCTTGCTTTGTAAGACTGCTGGGCAAGGCCCTCCCTAGCCCCTCACTCAGATAGATATATTTGCCTGCAGAGCTCAGCTTTGGAGAAAGAGAGGGGGCAGAGAGCGCAAAGGGGAAGGCCCAAGGTGCACACCTTATTTTACATAAAAGCTCGGGCTCTTGGGAGGACAAGGACATGAGGGTTCTCAGGGAAAGCCATCACATTAGTATTGATGGCTGGGCCTTGAAACACAACAATCCCGGAATGGCCAGGCACAAAATGCCTGTGCAATAGGCCTGACCATAGGCTTCTGGAGGTCTTGCTCTCCAGAGGCCCCAGTGGTCTAAGCCCGACCAGGGCTGTAGGCCGCGTTGGGAGCGCGTTAGGGACGCAGGGCGCAGAACTCTGCCCGTTTCACCCCAGCATTTCGGGGAGGACAGGGAATTTGGCAAAGACAGTGGGAAGGATTTTTAAGGAGGAGAGTTCAGTGACATGATCTGAAACACAATAGTGCTGGTGATCTGGAGGCTGCCTTCTATGAGCCACTTCTGTCGGGAGCAGCCTGCCATCATGCCCTGATAACCACAACACTAGTCCCAAGCCAGTGACCTCAGCAAATGCAAAAACATTCATACTTATAGTCTCCTGCATCTGATTCTTGCCATCATGTGAAACGTTGGCATTCCAATGTCTGTTGCACACACTTTGTTCATAGGTGTGCAATTTGAGTGCGTGCGCCTCATCACTGTCTTGGACAGAGCTCTGTCTCTAAGCTACACATGTGAAGCATTGGTGGTTCAGTGGTAGAATTCTCGCCTGCCACGCGGGAGGCCCGGGTTCGATTTCCGGCCAATGCAAGGCTGTGTTCTTTTGACTTTGCTTTCTAAATCAAATATGGGAAGTCAGTGGGGCATAAAATGGGAAACAGTGACCCCGACGTGATTTGAACACGCAACCTTCTGATCTGGAGTCAGACGCGCTACCGTTGCGCCACGAGGTCCTTGCTTTTGGAGTCACATCAGCAAATGTTGTGAGCCTTTTCATTTTTGCCCACCTCCTTATATGCCTAGGGTTGTATTACAAGGTTTGGCTTTTTGTTTTCCATCCTATTGATGAAATTGAGTGCAGGTGCAGAGAGAACGCAGAGGATTGAAATGTTCAGGGAAAGGGTCTCACGCAGGAGCTCTAGACCAAAGGCACATTACTATGATTTATTAAAGTGCTTCATGCATGCAAAAGGAAACGTCCCTGGGTGGGCTTGAACCACCAACCTTTCGGTTAACAGCCGAACGCACTAACCGATTGCGCCACAGAGACTAGTGACAAAAGCACATCTCCTGAGACTCAACATATATCTTTATGTGTGCGCGCCTGCCTTGAGCTTGTGTTATATAAGGCGTCTTTATCCTACGCAGCATTTGCCATTTGCTTAGTGTCTTGTCACTGTTGGGTGTTATGATGCGCAGACTACTATCTAATGGTGTTAGGGCCAGTATTACAACCAGTCCCAGTGTATGAGATACATGTATGACTTTTCTGTGGCCTTCTTAGCGTAGCTATCTGCTCCTCTGGTGGTGTTCTACCAGCCTGTCAGGCGTGTGTCTTGCCCATCCAATCTTCACTGTGGCATGTTAGACTTGTCTTCTCTGTGAGCGGAGTCTCCTTCCCAGAGCAGGTGCTTTCTCTGAACTCTTGCTTTGTAAGACTGCTGGGCAAGGCCCTCCCTAGCCCCTCACTCAGATAGATACATTTACCTGCAGAGCTCAGCTTTGGAGAAAGAGAGGGGGCAGAGAGCGCAAAGGGGAAGGCCCAAGGTGCACACCTTATTTTACATAAAAGCTCGGGCTCTTGGGAGGACAGGGACATGAGGGTTCTCAGGGAAAGCCATCACATTAGTATTGATGGCTGGGCCTTGAAACACAACAATCCCGGAATGGCCAGGCACAAAATGCCTGTGCAATAGGCCTGACCATAGGCTTCTGGAGGTCTTGCTCTCCAGAGGCCCCAGTGGTCTAAGCCCGACCAGGGCTGTGCCCGACCAGGGCTGTAGGCCGCGTTGGGAGCGCGTTAGGGACGCAGGGCGCAGAACTCTGCCCGTTTCACCCCAGCATTTCGGGGAGGACAGGGAATTTGGCAAAGACAGTGGGAAGGATTTTTAAGGAGGAGAGTTCAGTGACATGATCTGAAACACAATAGTGCTGGTGATCTGGAGGCTGCCTTCTATGAGCCACTTCTGTCGGGAGCAGCCTGCCATCATGCCCTGATAACCACAACACTAGTCCCAAGCCAGTGACCTCAGAAAATGCAAAAACATTCATACTTATAGTCTCCTGCATCTGATTCTTGCCATCATGTGAAACGTTGGCATTCCAATGTCTGTTGCACACACTTTGTTCATAGGTGTGCAATTTGAGTGCGTGCGCCTCATCACTGTCTTGGACAGAGCTCTGTCTCTAAGCTACACATGTGAAGCATTGGTGGTTCAGTGGTAGAATTCTCGCCTGCCACGCGGGAGGCCCGGGTTCGATTCCCGGCCAATGCAAGGCTGTGTTCTTTTGACTTTGCTTTCTAAATCAAATATGGGAACTCAGTGGGGCATAAAATGGGAAACAGTGTCCCCGACGTGATTTGAACACGCAACCTTCTGATCTGGAGTCAGACGCGCTACCGTTGCGCCACGAGGTCCTTGCTTTTGGAGTCACATCAGCAAATGTTGTGAGCCTTTTCATTTTTGCCCACCTCCTTATATGCCTAGGGTTGTATTACAAGGTTCGGCTTTTTGTTTTCCATCCTATTGATGAAATTGAGTGCAGGTGCAGAGAGAACGCAGAGGATTGAAATGTTCAGGGAAAGGGTCTCACGCAGGAGCTCTAGACCAAAGGCACATTACTATGATTTATTAAAGTGCTTCATGCATGCAAAAGGAAACGTCCCTGGGTGGGCTTGAACCACCAACCTTTCGGTTAACAGCCGAACGCGCTAACCGATTGCGCCAAAGAGACTAGAGACAAAAGCACATCTCCTGAGACTCAACATATATCTTTATGTGTGCGCGCCTGCCTTGAGCTTGTGTTATATAAGGCGTCTTTATCCTACGCAGCATTTGCCATTTGCTTAGTGTCTTGTCACTGTTGGGTGTTATGATGCGCAGACTACTGTCTAATGGTGTTAGGGCCAGTATTACAACCAGTCCCAGTGTATGAGATACATGTATGACTTTTCTGTGGCCTTCTTAGCGTAGCTATCTGCTCCTCTGGTGGTGTTCTACCAGCCTGTCAGGCGTGTGTCTTGCCCATCCAATCTTCACTGTGGCATGTTAGACTTGTCTTCTCTGTGAGCGGAGTCTCCTTCCCAGAGCAGGTGCTTTCTCTGAACTCTTGCTTTGTAAGACTGCTGGGCAAGGCCCTCCCTAGCCCCTGACTCAGATAGATATATTTGCCTGCAGAGCTCAGCTTTGGAGAAAGAGAGGGGGCAGAGAGCGCAAAGGGGAAGGCCCAAGGTGCACACCTTATTTTACATAAAAGCTCGGGCTCTTGGGAGGACAAGGACATGAGGGTTCTCAGGGAAAGCCATCACATTAGTATTGATGGCTGGGCCTTGAAACACAACAATCCCGGAATGGCCAGGCACAAAATGCCTGTGCAATAGGCCTGACCATAGGCTTCTGGAGGTCTTGCTCTCCAGAGGCCCCAGTGGTCTAAGCCCGACCAGGGCTGTGCCCGACCAGGGCTGTAGGCCGCGTTGGGAGCGCGTTAGGGACGCATAAAGGGACGCAGGGCGCAGAACTCTGCCCGTTTCACCCCAGCATTTCGGGGAGGACAGGGAATTTGGCAAAGACAGTGGGAAGGATTTTTACGGAGGAGAGTTCAGTGACATGATCTGAAACACAATAGTGCTGGTGATCTGGAGGCTGCCTTCTATGAGCCCCTTCTGTCGGGAGCAGCCTGCCATCATGCCCTGATAACCACAACACTAGTCCCAAGCCAGTGACCTCAGCAAATGCAAAAACATTCATACTTATAGTCTCCTGCATCTGATTCTTGCCATCATGTGAAACGTTGGCATTCCAATGTCTGTTGCACACACTTTGTTCATAGGTGTGCAATTTGAGTGCGTGCGCCTCATCACTGTCTTGGACAGAGCTCTGTCTCTAAGCTACACATGTGAAGCATTGGTGGTTCAGTGGTAGAATTCTCGCCTGCCACGTGGGATGCCCGGGTTCGATTCCCGGCCAATGCAAGGCTGTGTTCTTTTGACTTTGCTTTCTAAATCAAATATGGGAACTCAGTGGGGCATAATATGGGAAACAGTGACCCCGATGTGATTTGAACACGCAACCTTCTGATCTGGAGTCAGACGCGCTACCGTTGCGCCACGAGGTCCTTGCATTTGGAGTCACATCAGCAAATGTTGTGAGCCTTTTCATTTTTGCCCACCTCCTTATATGCCTAGGGTTGTATTACAAGGTTTGGCTTTTTGTTTTCCATCCTATTGATGAAATTGAGTGCAGGTGCAGAGAGAACGCAGAGGATTGAAATGTTCAGGGAAAGGGTCTCACGCAGGAGCTCTAGACCAAAGGCACATTACTATGATTTATTAAAGT
>NC_140586.1:931388316-931390816 GCF_964204655.1 Triturus cristatus
GCTTTCTCTGAACTCTTGCTTTGTAAGACTGCTGGGCAAGGCCCTCCCTAGCCCCTCACTCAGATAGATATATTTGCCTGCAGAGCTCAGCTTTGGAGAAAGAGAGGGGGCAGAGAGCGCAAAGGGGAAGGCCCAAGGTGCACACCTTATTTTACATAAAAGCTCGGGCTCTTGGGAGGACAGGGACATGAGGGTTCTCAGGGAAAGCCATCACATTAGTATTGATGGCTGGGCCTTGAAACACAACAATCCCGGAATGGCCAGGCACAAAATGCCTGTGCAATAGGCCTGACCATAGGCTTCTGGAGGTCTTGCTCTCCAGAGGCCCCAGTGGTCTAAGCCCGACCAGGGCTGTGCCCGACCAGGGCTGTAGGCCGCATTGGGAGCGCGTTAGGGACGCATAAAGGGACGCAGGGCGCAGAACTCTGCCCGTTTCACCCCAGCATTTCGGGGAGGACAGGGAATTTGGCAAAGACAGTGGGAAGGATTTTTAAGGAGGAGAGTTCAGTGACATGATCTGAAACACAATAGTGCTGGTGATCTGGAGGCTGCCTTCTATGAGCCCCTTCTGTCGGGAGCAGCCTGCCATCATGCCCTGATAACCACAACACTAGTCCCAAGGCAGTGACCTCAGCAAATGCAAAAACATTCATACTTATAGTCTCCTGCATCTGATTCTTGCCATCATGTGAAACGTTGGCATTCCAATGTCTGTTGCACACACTTTGTTCATAGGTGTGCAATTTGAGTGCGTGCGCCTCATCACTGTCTTGGACAGAGCTCTGTCTCTAAGCTACACATGTGAAGCATTGGTGGTTCAGTGGTAGAATTCTCGCCTGCCACGCGGGATGCCCGGGTTCGATTCCGGGCCAATGCAAGGCTGTGTTCTTTTGACTTTGCTTTCTAAATCAAATATGGGAACTCAGTGGGGCATAAAATGGGAAACAGTGACCCCGATGTGATTTGAACACGCAACCTTCTGATCTGGAGTCAGACGCACTACCGTTGCGCCACGAGGTCCTTGCATTTGGAGTCACATCAGCAAATGTTGTGAGCCTTTTCATTTTTGCCCACCTCCTTATATGCCTAGGGTTGTATTACAAGGTTTGGCTTTTTGTTTTCCATCCTATTGATGAAATTGAGTGCAGGTGCAGAGAGAACGCAGAGGATTGAAATGTTCAGGGAAAGGGTCTCACGCAGGAGCTCTAGACCAAAGGCACATTACTATGATTTATTAAAGTGCTTCATGCATGCAAAAGGAAACGTCCCTGGGTGTGCTTGAACCACCAACCTTTCGGTTAACAGCCAAACGCGCTAACCGATTGCGCCAAAGAGACTAGAGACAAAAGCACATCTCCTGAGACTCAACATATATCTTTATGTGTGCGCGCCTGCCTTGAGCTTGTGTTATATAAGGCGTCTTTATCCTACGCAGCATTTGCCATTTGCTTAGTGTCTTGTCACTGTTGGGTGTTATGATGCGCAGACTACTGTCTAATGGTGTTAGGGCCAGTATTACAACCAGTCCCAGTGTATGAGATACATGTATGACTTTTCTGTGGCCTTCTTAGCGTAGCTATCTGCTCCTCTGGTGGTGTTCTACCAGCCTGTCAGGCGTGTGTCTTGCCCATCCAATCTTCACTGTGGCATGTTAGACTTGTCTTCTCTGTGAGCGGAGTCTCCTTCCCAGAGCAGGTGCTTTCTCTGAACTCTTGCTTTGTAAGACTGCTGGGCAAGGCCCTCCCTAGCCCCTCACTCAGATAGATACATTTACCTGCAGAGCTCAGCTTTGGAGAAAGAGAGGGGGCAGAGAGCGCAAAGGGGAAGGCCCAAGGTGCACACCTTATTTTACATAAAAGCTCGGGCTCTTGGGAGGACAGGGACATGAGGGTTCTCAGGGAAAGCCATCACATTAGTATTGATGGCTGGGCCTTGAAACACAACAATCCCGGAATGGCCAGGCACAAAATGCCTGTGCAATAGGCCTGACCATAGGCTTCTGGAGGTCTTGCTCTCCAGAGGCCCCAGTGGTCTAAGCCCGACCAGGGCTGTAGGCCGCGTTGGGAGCGCGTTAGGGACGCAGGGCGCAGAACTCTGCCCGTTTCACCCCAGCATTTCGGGGAGGACAGGGAATTTGGCAAAGACAGTGGGAAGGATTTTTAAGGAGGAGAGTTCAGTGACATGATCTGAAACACAATAGTGCTGGTGATCTGGAGGCTGCCTTCTATGAGCCACTTCTGTCGGGAGCAGCCTGCCATCATGCCCTGATAACCACAACACTAGTCCCAAGCCAGTGACCTCAGCAAATGCAAAAACATTCATACTTATAGTCTCCTGCATCTGATTCTTGCCATCATGTGAAACGTTGGCATTCCAATGTCTGTTGCACACACTTTGTTCATAGGTGTGCAATTTGAGTGCGTGCGCCTCATCACTGTCTTGGACAGAGCTCTGTCTCTAAGCTACACATGTGAAGCATTGGTGGTTCAGTGGTAGAATT
>NC_140586.1:931428316-931438316 GCF_964204655.1 Triturus cristatus
ATCCTATTGATGAAATTGAGTGCAGGTGCAGAGAGAACGCAGAGGATTGAAATGTTCAGGGAAAGGGTCTCACGCAGGAGCTCTAGACCAAAGGCACTTTACTATGATTTATTAAAGTGCTTCATGCATGCAAAAGGAAACGTCCCTGGGTGGGCTTGAACCACCAACCTTTCGGTTAACAGCCGAACGCGGTAACCGATTGCACCACAGAGACTAGTGACAAAAGCACATCTCCTGAGACTCAACATATATCTTTATGTGTGCGCGCCTGCCTTGAGCTTGTGTTATATAAGGCGTCTTTATCCTACGCAGCATTTGTCATTTGCTTAGTGTCTTGTCACTGTTGGGTGTTATGATGCGCAGACTACTGTCTAATGGTGTTAGGGCCAGTATTACAACCAGTCCCAGTGTATGAGATACATGTATGACTTTTCTGTGGCCTTCTTAGCGTAGCTATCTGCTCCTCTGGTGGTGTTCTACCAGCCTGTCAGGTGTGTGTCTTGCCCATCCAATCTTCACTGTGGCATGTTAGACTTGTCTTCTCTGTGAGCGGAGTCTCCTTCCCAGAGCAGGTGCTTTCTCTGAACTCTTGCTTTGTAAGACTGCTGGGCAAGGCCCTCCCTAGCCCCTCACTCAGATAGATACATTTACCTGCAGAGCTCAGCTTTGAAGAAAGAGAGGGGGCAGAGAGCGCAAAGGGGAAGGCCCAAGGTGCACACCTTATTTTACATAAAAGCTCGGGCTCTTGGGAGGACAGGGACATGAGGGTTCTCAGGGAAAGCCATCACATTAGTATTGATGGCTGGGCCATGAAACACAACAATCCCGGAATGGCCAGGCACAAAATGCCTGTGCAATAGGCCTGACCATAGGCTTCTGGAGGTCTTGCTCTCCAGAGGCCCCAGTGGTCTAAGCCCGACCAGGGCTGTGCCCGACCAGGGCTGTAGGCCGCGTTGGGAGCGCGTTAGGGACGCAGGGTGCAGAACTCTGCCCGTTTCACCCCAGCATTTCGGGGAGGACAGGGAATTTGGCAAAGACAGTGGGAAGGATTTTTAAGGAGGAGAGTTCAGTGACATGATCTGAAACACAATAGTGCTGGTGATTTGGAGGCTGCCTTCTATGAGCCACTTCTGTCGGGAGCAGCCTGCCATCATGCCCTGATAACCACAACACTAGTCCCAAGCCAGTGACCTCAGCAAATGCAAAAACATTCATACTTATAGTCTCCTGCATCTGATTCTTGCCATCATGTGAAACGTTGGCATTCCAATGTCTGTTGCACACACTTTGTTCATATGTGTGCAATTTGAGTGCGTGCGCCTCATCACTGTCTTGGACAGAGCTCTGTCTCTAAGCTACACATGTGAAGCATTGGTGGTTCAGTGGTAGAATTCTCGCCTGCCACGCGGGAGGCCCGGGTTCGATTCCCAGCCAATGCAAGGCTGTGTTCTTTTGACTTTGCTTTCTAAATCAAATATGGGAACTCAGTGGGGCATAAAATGGGAAACAGTGACCCCGACGTGATTTGAACACGCAACCTTCTGATCTGGAGTCAGACGCGCTACCGTTGCGCCACGAGGTCCTTGCTTTTGGAGTCACATCAGCAAATGTTGTGAGCCTTTTCATTTTTGCCCACCTCCTTATATGCCTAGGGTTGTATTACAAGGTTTGGCTTTTTGTTTTCCATCCTATTGATGAAATTGAGTGCAGGTGCAGAGAGAACGCAGAGGATTGAAATGTTCAGGGAAAGGGTCTCACGCAGGAGCTCTAGACCAAAGGCACATTACTATGATTTATTAAAGTGCTTCATGCATGCAAAAGGAAACGTCCCTGGGTGGGCTTGAACCACCAAGCTTTCGGTTAACAGCCGAACGCACTAACCGATTGCGCCACAGAGACTAGTGACAAAAGCACATCTCCTGAGACTCAACATATATCTTTATGTGTGCGCGCCTGCCTTGAGCTTGTGTTATATAAGGCGTCTTTATCCTACGCAGCATTTGCCATTTGCTTAGTGTCTTGTCACTGTTGGGTGTTATGATGCGCAGACTACTATCTAATGGTGTTAGGGCCAGTATTACAACCAGTCCCAGTGTATGAGATACATGTATGACTTTTCTGTGGCCTTCTTAGCGTAGCTATCTGCTCCTCTGGTGGTGTTCTACCAGCCTGTCAGGCGTGTGTCTTGCCCATCCAATCTTCACTGTGGCATGTTAGACTTGTCTTCTCTGTGAGCGGAGTCTCCTTCCCAGAGCAGGTGCTTTCTCTGAACTCTTGCTTTGTAAGACTGCTGGGCAAGGCCCTCCCTAGCCCCTCACTCAGATAGATACATTTACCTGCAGAGCTCAGCTTTGGAGAAAGAGAGGGGGCAGAGAGCGCAAAGGGGAAGGCCCAAGGTGCACACCTTATTTTACATAAAAGCTCGGGCTCTTGGGAGGACAGGGACATGAGGGTTCTCAGGGAAAGCCATCACATTAGTATTGATGGCTGGGCCTTGAAACACAACAATCCCGGAATGGCCAGGCACAAAATGCCTGTGCAATAGGCCTGACCATAGGCTTCTGGAGGTCTTGCTCTCCAGAGGCCCCAGTGGTCTAAGCCCGACCAGGGCTGTAGGCCGCGTTGGGAGCGCGTTAGGGACGCAGGGTGCAGAACTCTGCCCGTTTCACCCCAGCATTTCGGGGAGGACAGGGAATTTGGCAAAGACAGTGGGAAGGATTTTTAAGGAGGAGAGTTCAGTGACATGATCTGAAACACAATAGTGCTGGTGATCTGGAGGCTGCCTTCTATGAGCCACTTCTGTCGGGAGCAGCCTGCCATCATGCCCTGATAACCACAACACTAGTCCCAAGCCAGTGACCTCAGCAAACGCAAAAACATTCATACTTATAGTCTCCTGCATCTGATTCTTGCCATCATGTGAAACGTTGGCATTCCAATGTCTGTTGCACACACTTTGTTCATAGGTGTGCAATTTGAGTGCGTGCGCCTCATCACTGTCTTGGACAGAGCTCTGTCTCTAAGCTACACATGTGAAGCATTGGTGGTTCAGTGGTAGAATTCTCGCCTGCCACGCGGGAGGCCCGGGTTCGATTCCCGGCCAATGCAAGGCTGTGTTCTTTTGACTTTGCTTTCTAAATCAAATATGGGAACTCAGTGGGGCATAAAATGGGAAACAGTGACCCCGACGTGATTTGAACACGCAACCTTCTGATCTGGAGTCAGACGCGCTACCGTTGCGCCACGATGTCCTTGATTTTGGAGTCACATCAGCAAATGTTGTGAGCCTTTTCATTTTTGCCCACCTCCTTATATGCCTAGGGTTGTATTACAAGGTTTGGCTTTTTGTTTTCCATCCTATTGATGAAATTGAGTGCAGGTGCCGAGAGAACGCAGAGGATTGAAATGTTCAGGGAAAGGGTCTCACGCAGGAGCTCTAGACCAAAGGCACTTTACTATGATTTATTAAAGTGCTTCATGCATGCAAAAGGAAACGTCCCTGGGTGGGCTTGAACCACCAACCTTTCGGTTAACAGCCGAACGCGCTAACCGATTGCACCACAGAGACTAGTGACAAAAGCACATCTCCTGAGACTCAACATATATCTTTATGTGTGCGCGCCTGCCTTGAGCTTGTGTTATATAAGGCGTCTTTATCCTACGCAGCATTTGCCATTTGCTTAGTGTCTTGTCACTGTTGGGTGTTATGATGCGCAGACTACTATCTAATGGTGTTAGGGCCAGTATTACAACCAGTCCCAGTGTATGAGATACATGTATGACTTTTCTGTGGCCTTCTTAGCGTAGCTATCTGCTCCTCTGGTGGTGTTCTACCAGCCTGTCAGGCGTGTGTCTTGCCCATCCAATCTTCACTGTGGCATGTTAGACTTGTCTTCTCTGTGAGCGGAGTCTCCTTCCCAGAGCAGGTGCTTTCTCTGAACTCTTGCTTTGTAAGACTGCTGGGCAAGGCCCTTCCTAGCCCCTCACTCAGATAGATACATTTACCTGCAGAGCTCAGCTTTGGAGAAAGAGAGGGGGCAGAGAGCGCAAAGGGGAAGGCCCAAGGTGCACACCTTATTTTACATAAAAGCTCGGGCTCTTGGGAGGACAGGGACATGAGGGTTCTCAGGGAAAGCCATCACATTAGTATTGATGGCTGGGCCTTGAAACACAACAATCCCGGAATGGCCAGGCACAAAATGCCTGTGCAATAGGCCTGACCATAGGCTTCTGGAGGTCTTGCTCTCCAGAGGCCCCAGTGGTCTAAGCCCGACCAGGGCTGTGCCCGACCAGGGCTGTAGGCCGCGTTGGGAGCGCGTTAGGGACGCAGGGTGCAGAACTCTGCCCGTTTCACCCCAGCATTTCGGGGAGGACAGGGAATTTGGCAAAGACAGTGGGAAGGATTTTTAAGGAGGAGAGTTCAGTGACATGATCTGAAACACAATAGTGCTGGTGATCTGGAGGCTGCCTTCTATGAGCCACTTCTGTCGGGAGCAGCCTGCCATCATGCCCTGATAACCACAACACTAGTCCCAAGCCAGTGACCTCAGCAAACGCAAAAACATTCATACTTATAGTCTCCTGCATCTGATTCTTGCCATCATGTGAAACGTTGGCATTCCAATGTCTGTTGCACACACTTTGTTCATAGGTGTGCAATTTGAGTGCGTGCGCCTCATCACTGTCTTGGACAGAGCTCTGTCTCTAAGCTACACATGTGAAGCATTGGTGGTTCAGTGGTAGAATTCTCGCCTGCCACGTGGGAGGCCCGGGTTCGATTCCCGGCCAATGCAAGGCTGTGTTCTTTTGACTTTGCTTTCTAAATCAAATATGGGAACTCAGTGGGGCATAAAATGGGAAACAGTGACCCCCGACGTGATTTGAACACGCAACCTTCTGATCTGGAGTCAGACGCGCTACCGTTGCGCCACGATGTCCTTGCTTTTGGAGTCACATCAGCAAATGTTGTGAGCCTTTTCATTTTTGCCCACCTCCTTATATGCCTAGGGTTGTATTACAAGGTTTGGCTTTTTGTTTTCCATCCTATTGATGAAATTGAGTGCAGGTGCAGAGAGAACGCAGAGGATTGAAATGTTCAGGGAAAGGGTCTCACGCAGGAGCTCTAGACCAAAGGCACTTTACTATGATTTATTAAAGTGCTTCATGCATGCAAAAGGAAACGTCCCTGGGTGGGCTTGAACCACCAACCTTTCGGTTAACAGCCGAACGCGCTAACCGATTGCACCACAGAGACTAGTGACAAAAGCACATCTCCTGAGACTCAACATATATCTTTATGTGTGCGCGCCTGCCTTGAGCTTGTGTTATATAAGGCGTCTTTATCCTACGCAGCATTTGCCATTTGCTTAGTGTCTTGTCACTGTTGGGTGTTATGATGCGCAGACTACTATCTAATGGTGTTAGGGCCAGTATTACAACCAGTCCCAGTGTATGAGATACATGTATGACTTTTCTGTGGCCTTCTTAGCGTAGCTATCTGCTCCTCTGGTGGTGTTCTACCAGCCTGTCAGGCGTGTGTCTTGCCCATCCAATCTTCACTGTGGCATGTTAGACTTGTCTTCTCTGTGAGCGGAGTCTCCTTCCCAGAGCAGGTGCTTTCTCTGAACTCTTGCTTTGTAAGACTGCTGGGCAAGGCCCTTCCTAGCCCCTCACTCAGATAGATACATTTACCTGCAGAGCTCAGCTTTGGAGAAAGAGAGGGGGCAGAGAGCGCAAAGGGGAAGGCCCAAGGTGCACACCTTATTTTACATAAAAGCTCGGGCTCTTGGGAGGACAGGGACATGAGGGTTCTCAGGGAAAGCCATCACATTAGTATTGATGGCTGGGCCTTGAAACACAACAATCCCGGAATGGCCAGGCACAAAATGCCTGTGCAATAGGCCTGACCATAGGCTTCTGGAGGTCTTGCTCTCCAGAGGCCCCAGTGGTCTAAGCCCGACCAGGGCTGTGCCCGACCAGGGCTGTAGGCCGCGTTGGGAGCGCGTTAGGGACGCCGGGCGCAGAACTCTGCCCGTTTCACCCCAGCATTTCGGGGAGGACAGGGAATTTGGCAAAGACAGTGGGAAGGATTTTTAAGGAGGAGAGTTCAGTGACATGATCTGAAACACAATAGTGCTGGTGATCTGGAGGCTGCCTTCTATGAGCCACTTCTGTCGGGAGCAGCCTGCCATCATGCCCTGATAACCACAACACTAGTCCCAAGCCAGTGACCTCAGCAAATGCAAAAACATTCATACTTATAGTCTCCTGCATCTGATTCTTGCCATCATGTGAAACGTTGGCATTCCAATGTCTGTTGCACACACTTTGTTCATAGGTGTGCAATTTGAGTGCGTGCGCCTCATCACTGTCTTGGACAGAGCTCTTTCTCTAAGCTACACATGTGAAGCATTGGTGGTTCAGTGGTAGAATTCTCGCCTGCCACGCGGGAGGCCCTGGTTCGATTCCCAGCCAATGCAAGGCTGTGTTCTTTTGACTTTGCTTTCTAAATCAAATATGGGAACTCAGTGGCGCATAAAATGGGAAACAGTGACCCCGACGTGAATTGAACACGCAACCTTCTGATCTGGAGTCAGACGCGCTACCGTTGCGCCACGAGGTCCTTGCTTTTGGAGTCACATCAGCAAATGTTGTGAGCCTTTTCATTTTTGCCCACCTCCTTATATGCCTAGGGTTGTATTACAAGGTTTGGCTTTTTGTTTTCCATCCTATTGATGAAATTGAGTGCAGGTGCAGAGAGAACGCAGAGGATTGAAATGTTCAGAGAAAGGGTCTCACGCAGGAGCTCTAGACCAAAGGCACATTACTATGATTTATTAAAGTGCTTCATGCATGCAAAAGGAAACGTCCCTGGGTGGGCTTGTACCACCAACCTTTCGGTTAACAGCTGAACGCGCTAACCGATTGCGCCACAGAGACTAGTGACAAAAGCACATCTCCTGAGACTCAACATATATCTTTATGTGTGCGCGCCTGCCTTGAGCTTGTGTTATATAAGGCGTCTTTATCCTACGCAGCATTTGTCATTTGCTTAGTGTCTTGTCACTGTTGGGTGTTATGATGCGCAGACTACTGTCTAATGGTGTTAGGGCCAGTATTACAACCAGTCCCAGTGTATGAGATACATGTATGACTTTTCTGTGGCCTTCTTAGCGTAGCTATCTGCTCCTCTGGTGGTGTTCTACCAGCCTGTCAGGCGTGTGTCTTGCCCATCCAATCTTCACTGTGGCATGTTAGACTTGTCTTCTCTGTGAGCGGAGTCTCCTTCCCAGAGCAGGTGCTTTCTCTGAACTCTTGCTTTGTAAGACTGCTGGGCAAGGCCCTTCCTAGCCCCTCACTCAGATAGATACATTTACCTGCAGAGCTCAGCTTTGGAGAAAGAGAGGGGGCAGAGAGCGCAAAGGGGAAGGCCCAAGGTGCACACCTTATTTTACATAAAAGCTCGGGCTCTTGGGAGGACAGGGACATGAGGGTTCTCAGGGAAAGCCATCACATTAGTATTGATGGCTGGGCCTTGAAACACAACAATCCCGGAATGGCCAGGCACAAAATGCCTGTGCAATAGGCCTGACCATAGGCTTCTGGAGGTCTTGCTCTCCAGAGGCCCCAGTGGTCTAAGCCCGACCAGGGCTGTGCCCGACCAGGGCTGTAGGCCGCGTTGGGAGCGCGTTAGGGACGCCGGGCGCAGAACTCTGCCCGTTTCACCCCAGCATTTCAGGGAGGACAGGGAATTTGGCAAAGACAGTGGGAAGGATTTTTAAGGAGGAGAGTTCAGTGACATGATCTGAAACACAATAGTGCTGGTGATCTGGAGGCTGCCTTCTATGAGCCACTTCTGTCGGGAGCAGCCTGCCATCATGCCCTGATAACCACAACACTAGTCCCAAGCCAGTGACCTCAGCAAATGCAAAAACATTCATACTTATAGTCTCCTGCATCTGATTCTTGCCATCATGTGAAACGTTGGCATTCCAATGTCTGTTGCACACACTTTGTTCATAGGTGTGCAATTTGAGTGCGTGCGCCTCATCACTGTCTTGGACAGAGCTCTTTCTCTAAGCTACACATGTGAAGCATTGGTGGTTCAGTGGTAGAATTCTCGCCTGCCACGCGGGAGGCCCGGGTTCGATTCCCAGCCAATGCAAGGCTGTGTTCTTTTGACTTTGCTTTCTAAATCAAATATGGGAACTCAGTGGGGCATAAAATGGGAAACAGTGACCCCGACGTGATTTGAACACGCAACCTTCTGATCTGGAGTCAGACGCGCTACCGTTGCGCCACGAGGTCCTTGCTTTTGGAGTCACATCAGCAAATGTTGTGAGCCTTTTCATTTTTGCCCACCTCCTTATATGCCTAGGGTTGTATTACAAGGTTTGGCTTTTTGTTTTCCATCCTATTGATGAAATTGAGTGCAGGTGCAGAGAGAACGCAGAGGATTGAAATGTTCAGGGAAAGGGTCTCACGCAGGAGCTCTAGACCAAAGGCACTTTACTATGATTTATTAAAGTGCTTCATGCATGCAAAAGGAAACGTCCCTGGGTGGGCTTGAACCACCAACCTTTCGGTTAACATCCGAACGCGCTAACCGATTGCGCCACAGAGACTAGTGACAAAAGCACATCTCCTGAGACTCAACATATATCTTTATGTGTGCGCGCCTGCCTTGAGCTTGTGTTATATAAGGCGTCTTTATCCTACGCAGCATTTGCCATTTGCTTAGTGTCTTGTCACTGTTGGGTGTTATGATGCGCAGACTACTATCTAATGGTGTTAGGGCCAGTATTACAACCAGTCCCAGTGTATGAGATACATGTGAGACTTTTCTGTGGCCTTCTTAGCGTAGCTATCTGCTCCTCTGGTGGTGTTCTACCAGCCTGTCAGGCGTGTGTCTTGCCCATCCAATCTTCACTGTGGCATGTTAGACTTGTCTTCTCTGTGAGCGGAGTCTCCTTCCCAGAGCAGGTGCTTTCTCTGAACTCTTGCTTTGTAAGACTGCTGGGCAAGGCCCTCCCTAGCCCCTCACTCAGATAGATACATTTACCTGCAGAGCTCAGCTTTGGAGAAAGAGAGGGGGCAGAGAGCGCAAAGGGGAAGGCCCAAGGTGCACACCTTATTTTACATAAAAGCTCGGGCTCTTGGGAGGACAGGGACATGAGGGTTCTCAGGGAAAGCCATCACATTAGTATTGATGGCTGGGCCTTGAAACACAACAATCCCGGAATGGCCAGGCACAAAATGCCTGTGCAATAGGCCTGACCATAGGCTTCTGGAGGTCTTGCTCTCCAGAGGCCCCAGTGGTCTAAGCCCGACCAGGGCTGTAGGCCGCGTTGGGAGCGCGTTAGGGACGCATAAAGGGACGCAGGGCGCAGAACTCTGCCCGTTTCACCCCAGCATTTCGGGGAGGACAGGGAATTTGGCAAAGACAGTGGGAAGGATTTTTAAGGAGGAGAGTTCAGTGACATGATCTGAAACACAATAGTGCTGGTGATCTGGAGGCTGCCTTCTATGAGCCACTTCTGTCGGGAGCAGCCTGCCATCATGCCCTGATAACCACAACACTAGTCCCAAGCCAGTGACCTCAGCAAATGCAAAAACATTCATACTTATAGTCTCCTGCATCTGATTCTTGCCATCATGTGAAACGTTGGCATTCCAATGTCTGTTGCACACACTTTGTTCATAGGTGTGCAATTTGAGTGCGTGCGCCTCATCACTGTCTTGGACAGAGCTCTGTCTCGAAGCTACACATGTGAAGCATTAGTGGTTCAGTGGTAGAATTCTTGCCTGCCACGCAGGAGACCCGTGTTCGATTCCCGGCCAATGCAAGGCTGTGTTCTTTTGACTTTGCTTTCTAAATCAAATATGGGAACTCAGTGGGGCATAAAATGGGAAACAGTGACCCCGACGTGATTTGAACACGCAACCTTCTGATCTGGAGTCAGACGCGCTACTGTTGCGCCACGAGGTCCTTGCTTTTGGA